>NC_067441.1:2023173-2132132 GCF_009764475.1 Pristis pectinata
GTGGGTGGAAATTGGAGCACCCGGGGAAACCCACGCGGTCACAGGAAGGTGATCCCGGGGATGAAAGGGTTAACGTATGAGGAGCGTTTCATGTCTCTGGGCCTGTACTTGATGGAGATCAGAAGGACGAGGGGGGGTCTCACTGAAACCTACCGGATACTGAAAGGCCTGGACAGAGTGGACGTGGAGAGGATGTTTCCATCAGTGGGAGAGTCCGGGATCCGAGGGCACAGCCTCAGAATGAGGGGACGTCCCTTTAGAACTGAGATGAGGAGGAATTTCTTCAGCCAGAGGGCGGCGAATCTATGGGATTCGTTGCCACAGATGGCTGTGGAGGGCAAGTCACTGGGTGTACTTAAGGCAGGGATTGATCGGGCTCTTGATCAGTGCGGGGGTTAAGGATTACAGAGAGAATTTGGGAGAATGGGGTTGAGGAAAAAATCAGCCATGATTGAATGGCGGAATAGACTCGATGGGTCGAATGGCCTAATTCTGCTCCTATATCTTATGGTCTTATGGAGAACATGCAAACTCCACACACACACACACACACACACACACACACACACACACACAGGCGCACACACACACACACACACACACAGGCACACACACACACACAGAGGCACACACAGGCGCGCACACGCACGCGCATACACACACACACACACACACACACACACACACACACACACACACTCACTCACAGATACACTCACACACACAGCACCGGAGGTCGGGATCAAACCCGGGCCTCTGGCGCTCTGAGCCAGCAGCACTACCCACTGTGCTCCCCCTAAACTGGGAACAGAAGCATCATCTCTGTGTTGAGTCAGGAAGGCTGTAACGTGACTGGGCAGAGGGTGAGGTGCAGTTCCTCGAGCTAGGAACAGTGTAGTGAGGGTGGGGCGCGGAGAACTGAAGAGGCGGGCTCGGTGTCAGGGACAGAGCGGGGGTGTCTGCTTCTCTCCGCTGTAGGCAAGGCCACACTGAGAGCACTGAAAGCAGCTGGAAGGAGCGTAAGTGAACCTCTGCCTCATGCGGAGGGAGTGGTGTGGAGGGAGGAGCTGAAGGGACATGTGTTACACCTCCTGTGGGTACTGCAAGTCCAGGATCACCATTATCAAAGAGGGAACATGGCCCACATGTGTGCATAGCAAGATTCCACAATGAGCAATGGGACCGTGACCCAGATTCATTTATCTTGTGACATTGCTTTTATCGATTCACCACAGAAAGCATCCTATCCGGATGCATCACGGCTTGGTACGGCAACTGCTCTGCCCGGGACCGCAAGAAACTGCAGAGAGTTGTGGACACAGCCCAGCGCATCACAGACACCAGCCTCCCCTCCATGGACTCTGTCTATACTTCCCGCTGCCTCGGTAAAGCAGCCAACATAATCAAAGACCCCACCCACTCCGGACATTCTCTCTTCTCCCCCCTCCCATCGGGCAGAAGATACAAAAGCCTGAAAGCACGTACCACCAGGCTCAAGGACAGATTCTACCCCGCTGTTATAAGACTATTGAACGATAAGATGGACTCCTGACCTCACAATCTACCTCATTATGGCCTCGCACCTTATTGTCAGCCTGCACTGCACTATCTCTGTAGCTGTAACACTTTATTCTGCATTCTGTTATTGTTTTCCCTTGTACTACCTCGATGCACTGATGGGATGAACTGATCTGTATGGAACAACGTTTTCCCCTGTATCTTGGTACATGTGACAATAGTAAACCAATTTACCAATTTTGTCCCAACCACAAGATACTTCTGTTCCTTTGCCGGCAGGACCCCAGTTTAAAATCTCATCTAAAACTTCACAGCGCGGCACTCCCTCCTCACCGCCCCTCCCGCAGCGCGGCACTCCCTCCTCACCGCCCCTCCCGCAGCGCGGCGCTCCCTCCTCACCGCCCCTCCCGCAGCGCGGCGCTCCCTCCTCACCGCCCCTCCCGCAGCGCGGCGCTCCCTCCTCACCGCCCCTCCCGCAGCGTGGTGCTCCCTCAGCACTACATTAATGTCACATCCCTTTCAACATTTCACCAACTCAAACATAAAAAAAAACATTGAAAGAGGTGAATTCAAAATGAAAAACAAAACTGGAAACACTGATATTAAAACAGAAAACACATGAAATCACTCACAGCTTTTGTATGCCTTTGAAGAAAGGTCATCGACCTAAAACATCAGGGCTAATTCCCTCTCCCCAGACACTGCATGACTGTGGTCTGTATTTCCTGCTTTGTACTTTAGGTAATTAAAATGGTTTGATTGTTCCAAGTGCTCCTGAACTCACTCAGTGTCACAGAGTCACACAGCACGGAAACAGGCCCTTAGGCCCAACTGGTCCGTGCCGACCAAGATTCCCATCCAAGCCAGTCCCATCTGCCTGCATTTGGCCCATATCCCTCTAAACCTTTCCTATCCATGTACTTGTCCAATTGTCTCTTAAATGTTGTTAATGTTCCTGCCTCACCCACTTCCTCTGGCAGCTCGTTCGACACACGGACCACCCTCTGGGTGAAAAAGTTGCCCCTCAGGTTCCTATTAAATCTCTCCCCTCTCACCTTAAACCTGTGCCCTCTAGTTCTTGATTCCACAACCCTGGGGAAAAGACTGTGTGCATTCACCCTATCGATGCCCCTCATGATTTTATACACCTCTGTAAGGTCGCCCCTCAGTCTCCAACCCTCCAGTGAATAAAGTCCTAGCCTGCCCGACCTCTCCCTATAACTCAGGCCCTTGAGTCCCAGCAATGTCCCCACATATTTTTCCTGCACTCTCCCCAGTTTAATGTCTTTCCTGTAGCAGGGTGACCAAAACCGTATATGGTACTCCCAAGTGCGGCCTCACCAACGACTTGTACAACTGCAACGTTACGTCCCAACTCCTGTACGCGATGCTCTGACTGACGAAGGCCAGCGTGCCCCTTCACCGCCCTGTCTACCTGTGACGCCACTTTCAGCCAACTATGCACTTGTGCTCCTGGGTCCCTCTGTTCCCCAACAGTCCCCGGGGCCCGGCCGTTCACTGTACAAGCCCCACCCTGGGTTGACTTCCCACAATGTGACGCTTCACACTTACCTGAGTGAAAGCCAATTTACCAATCTTCGGCCTACTTCCCCAGCTGATCGAGATCCCCCTGTAAATTTTGATAACCTTTACTGTCCACAACACCACCTATTTTTGTGTCATCCACAAACGTGCCTTGTACACTCACATCCAAATCGTTCAGACAAATGACAAACAACAGTGGGCCCAGCACCAACCCCAGTGCAAAACCACCAGCCTCGGGCCTCCTGACTGAGAGACACCGTCACCCTCTGCTTCCTACCATCGAGACAATTATGAATCCAATTAGCCAACTCCCCCTGGATCCCATGCGATCTAACCTTCCAGACCAGCCTGAAAGGCCTGGACAGAGTGGACGTGGACGTGCCATGAGGGACCTTGTCAAGGGCCTTGCTAACGCCCACATAGACACCATCCAGTGTCCCACTCTAATCTACCCTCCTTGTTCCCTCCTCGAAAAACTCCAAGAGCTTTGTCAGACACGGTCTCCCACGCACAAAGCTGTGTTGACTATCCTTCATTAGACCTTGCCTTTCCAAATGCCGATAGACCCTGTCCCTCAGAATCCCCTCCAGTCACCTTCCCACCACTGACGTCAGGCCGAGCGGCCTGTAGATGCCTGACTTTGCTGACTTTCTTAACTAATGTTACAACAATAGCCACTGGGACTTCACCTACAGCAGAAGCAAATAGCTCTGCAAGTTCTTCCCTAGCCTCCCACCTCTCTGCTGATTGAGGGGTTCTCCTGCTTCACGCCCAGGGAACTGGACAAAGTTGGAGAGACAAATGGGAAACTTGAGGTGTCACCAGCTGTGAGCAACATTTACGTAGTGCCCGTTCATGTGAGTCACGTCCAAAGCTGCTTTGCAGGAGTTTAATTCGTCAATGCTTGGTGACGTTCGAGGATCAGAGATCGTTAGAAAGGAGGTGTATCGTGGCAGGGGGAAGCAATGAGGGAGGGGGCAGCGGAGATGTAGGGGTGTAGGGGCCGGAGGGGGTCACAGAGACAGGGAGGGGTGTAGGGGCCGGAGGGGGTTCCGGAGGGAGTGGGAGTTGCGAGGTTGCTCCAGCCCAGTCACTCCCACCTCTGTGCTTTTACAGGACGGACTGGGGTGTGGGAAACCCCCTCCTGCTCCTTCCCCAGGGATTTAACACCACCACAATGGGCAGAGCCTGAGGTCAGACGGTGTCGGTGACAACACCTTTCAACTCGTGCAGGTACCTCCAAGATATTTCCAACACTTGTGCCAAACCAACCCATCCAGCCCATGATGCAAGGGTTCAAGTCGATCACAGCCGGTTCCCTGTGTAGATCCTCCCTCCCTGCCTGGGGGCTGAGCTGTTCTATCAGACAGCTCACTGCAGTCCCAAGCTCGGCTGCACTGTGGATGGACGGGCCACATCAATGAAAGTGGCCAGGAGAAAGATGGAGGCAGGAGTCAGGGGCAGGCAGCCAGGATCGAGTGAATCCCTGGGGTATCAGGGATGTAGGAGTGCATATCAGGAGGGCAGAAAGAAGGCGCAAGGTCACTTTGGCAGAGGATATTAAGGAGAATCCAAGGAGATTTTGTATATTAAGGGGAAGGGAGTAACTGGAGAGAGAATAGGGTCCCTCCAAGACCAAAGTGGACATCTTCGTGTGGAGTTGCAGGAGATGGGTGAGGTCCTCGATGAATATTTCTCCTTGCTTTTTCCGTGGAGAGAGACATGAAGTCTTCAGACCCTGAGAGTTACTGGGGGTGTCTTGGGGATAGTCTGTGTTACAGCGGAGGAGGTGCTAGACGCCTTAAAACGTCTGAAGGTAGATAAATCTCCAGGGCCTGACCGGGTATATCCAGGAACACCGTGGTTGCAAATGTGGTGCCTTTATTTCAGAAAGGTTGTAAGTAAAACCTGGGAACTATAGACCAGTGAGCCTGACAGCTGTGGTAGGGAAGTTACTGGAGGGATAAGATGTACAGGGGTTGATTAGGGACAGTCAGTACGGCTTTGTGTGTGTGGGAGATCATCCCTCACAAATTTGATAAGAATTTTTTGAAGACGTATCCAAGAAGGTCGATGAGGGTATGACAGTAGACGTGGTCTATATGGACTTCAGTAAGGCCTTTGATAATGTTCCTCGTGGTAGGCTGCAATGGAAAGTCAGACAGCATGGGATCCAGGAGAGGTAGCTGATTGGATACACAATTGGCTCGATGGTAGGAAGCAGAGGGCGATGGTGGAAGGTTGTTTTTCGGACTGGAGGCCCGTGACTGGTGGTGTTCTCCAGGGGTTGGTGATGGGCCCATTGTTGCTTGTCATCTATTGATGATTTGGATGAGAATGTACAAGGCATGGTTAATAAGTTTGCAGATGACACGAAAATAGGTGGTGTCACAGACACTGAAGGTGGTTCTCAGGATTTACAGGGCGATCTTGAGCAGCAGGGTCAGTGGGCCGAGGAATGGCAAATGGAGTTTAATTCAGAAAAGTGTGAGGTGTTGCAGTTTGGGAAGACAAATGAGGGTAGGGCTCTCACAGTGAACGGCAGGGCCCTGGGGAGTGTGGTAGAACAGAGGGAGCCGGGAGTACAAGCACATCGTTCCCTGAAAGTGGCGTCGCAGGCAGACAGGGCGGTGAAGAAGGCATTTGGCACACTGGCCTTCATCGGTCAGGGCCCTGAGTGTAGAAGTTGGGAGGTTGTTGTTGCAGTTGTACAAGGCGTTGGTGAGGCTGCATTTGGAATATTGTGCTCAGTTTGGGTCACCCTGCTACAGGGAAGATGCCATTAAGCTGGAAAGATGCAGAGGAGATTTATGAGGATGTCGCCGGGACTCGAGGGACTGAGTTATGGAGAGAGGTTGAGCAGGTTGGGATTTTATTCCTTGGAGCGTAGGAGAGTGAGGGGTGACCTTATAGAGGTGTATAAAACCATGCCAGCCTATTGTTAAAATAGTCTTTGAAGTGAAGAAGTTGAGAACTATTGAATGCAGAAAACAGACTCTGTACAGTTACACAGCGACCCTCACCCTGAATAAACAGCGACTCTGTACAGTTACACAGCGACCCTCACCCTGAATAAACAGCGACTCTGTACAGTTACACAGCGACCCTCACCCTGAATAAACAGCGACTCTGTACAGTTACACAGCGACCCTCACCCTGAATAAACAGTCACTCTGTACAGATACACAGTGACCCTCACCCTGAATAAACAGTGACTCTGTACAGTTACACAGTGACCCTCACCCTGAATAAACAGTCAGTACACAGTGACCCTCACCCTGAATAAACAGTCACTCTGTACAGTGACACAGTGACCCTCACCCTGAATAAACAGTCGCTCTGTACAGTTACACAGTGACCCTCACCCTGAATAAATAGTGACTCTGTACAGTTACACAGTGAGTGACCCTCACCCTGAATAAACAGTCACTCTGTACAGTTACACAGTGATCTTCACCCTGAATAAACAGTCACTCTGTACAGTTACACAGTGATCTTCACCCTGAATAAATAGTGACTCTGTACAGTTACACAGTGAGTGACCCTCACCCTGAATAAACAGTCACTCTGTACAGTTACACAGTGACCCTCACCCTGAATAAACAGTCACTCTGTACAGTTACACAGTGACCCTCACCCTGAATAAACAGTCACTCTGTACAGTTACACAGTGATCTTCACCCTGAATAAACAGTCACTCTGTAGTTACACAGTGAGTGACCCTCACCATGAACAGTGACTCTGTACAGTTACACAGCGACCCTCACCCTGAATAAACAGTCGCTCTGTACAGTTACACAGTGACCCTCACCCTGAATAAACAGTCACTCTGTACAGTTACACAGTGACCCTCACCCTGAATAAACAGTCACTCTGTACAGTTACACAGTGATCTTCACCCTGAATAAACAGTCACTCTGTACAGTTACACAGTGAGTGACCCTCACCATGAACAGTGACTCTGTACAGTTACACAGTGACCCTCACCCTGAATAAACAGTCGCTCTGTACAGTTACACAGTGACCCTCACCCTGAATAAACAGTGACTCTGTACAGTTACACAGTGAGTGACCCTCACCCTGAATAAACAGTCACTCTGTACAGTTACACAGTGACCCTCACCCTGAATAAACAGTCACTCTGTACAGTTACACAGTGACCTTCACCCTGAATAAACAGTCACTCTGTACAGTTACACAGTGAGTGACCCTCACCCTGAACAGTGACTCTGTACAGTTACACAGTGAGTGACCCTCACCCTGAACAGTCACTCTGTACAGTTACAGTGAGTGGCCCTCACCCTGAATAAACAGTGACTCTGTACAGTTACACAGTGACCCTCACCCTGAATAAACAGTGACTCTGTACAGTTATACAGTGTATGGCATGCTTGCCTTTACTAGTTGAGGCACTGAGTGCAAGAGTTGGGAAGTTACGTTGCAGCTTTATAAAACTCTGGTCAGGCCACATCTGGAGTATTGCATTCAGTTCTGGTCACCCCGTTACAGGAAGGGTGTGGGGGCTTTGGAGAGGGTGCAGAAGAGGTTCACCAGGATGCTGCCTGGATTAGAGGGCATGAGCTACAAGGAGAGGTTGGACAAACTTGGGTTGTTTTCTCTGGAGCGGTGGAGGCCGAGGGGAGAGCTGATGGAGGTTTATAACATTATGAGAGGCACAGATAGAGTAGACAGCTGGTATCTTTTCCCCAGGGTCGAAATGTCTAATACCAGAGGGCGCGCATTTAAGGTGAGAGGGGGGAAGTTCAAAGGAGATGTGCGGGGCAAGTTTTTGGTTTACACACAGAGCGGTGGGTGCCTGGAATGTGCTGCCAGGAGTGGGGGAGGAGGCAGATACGATAGAGGGGTTTAAGAGGCTCTTAGACAGGCACATGGATGTGCAGAGAGTGGAGGGGTGTGGACATTGTGCAGGCAGAAGGGATTGGTTTAGTTAGGTGCTTAATTACTGGTTTAATTAGTTCGGTACAACATGGTGGGCCGAAGGGCCGGTTCCTGAGCTGCTCTGTTCTATGTTCTCCCTGGACGAACCCATCCTGAGAAGTGACATGGTGAACCTTCCCTTCACTTGTCCTCCCTCGCGTCGGGAGACCAGACCCGTCCACGATATTCCAAGTGCGGCCACACCATATAAGCGGAGCAAGTCCTCTCTACTCTTCGTCCTTTTGCAAACAAAGGCTAACACAGCACAGCCCAGTGGCGCAGTGGGTAGAGCCACTGCCTCGCAGACCCAGACACCGGGGTTCGATCCCGACCTCCGCTGCTCTGTGAGTGTGTGTGTGTGTGTGTGTGTGTGTGTGTGTGTGTGTGTGTGTGTGTGTGTGTGTGTGTGTGTGTGTGTGTGTGTGTGTGTGTGTGTGTGTGTGTGTGTGCGTGTGTGGAGTTTACCTGTTCTCCCTGTGAATGCTCTGGTTCCCTCCCACATCCCAACAATGTGCGGGGCTGGTGGGCTAATTGCCCCTCAGTGCATCGGTGAGGGGTATAATCTGGGGGAGCTGGTGGGAATGTGGGGAGAATCAAGTGGGGATCAGTGTAAATGGGTGGTTGGTGCTCGGCACAGACTCGATGGGCCATAGGGCCTGTATCCATGCTGTGTCTTTCTTTGAATCTGCCTGGTTTCCCTCCCTAACAGTTTCTCTGCACATTAACTGTCAGTGGCCAGTGGTTACCCAGAGCCCTCTGAACACCAACACCCGTCAATCACTCCCGGATTAAAGAATACCCCTCCTTTCTCTCCCAGAGTTTGCAGAGTTTTCCAAAGTTTTTCACAGCTGTCACTCACGCATGCATCCCCTTGGTCCTGATAACAAATCTTGGACACACAGGAGCGGTGGGGGAGACACCAGCGTCTTTCACAAGCGCCTGTCAAGGTTGCTGGAACTTAAACGTATAAACCTTTGCTCAGGCCGCACTTGGAGCATTGTGTGCAGTTCTGGGCGCCCTGTTACAGGATGTGGGGGCTTTGGAGAGGGTGCAGAAGAGGTTCACCGGGATACTGCCTGGATTAGAGGGCATGAGCTACAAGGAGAGGTTGGACAGACTTGGGTTGTTTTCTCTGGAGCGGAGGAGGCTGAGGGGAGACCTGATAGAAGTTTAGAACATTATGAGAGGTATAGATAAGGTAGACAGTCAGAACCTTCTTTTTTCCCCAGGGAAGATATGTCAAATACTAGAGGGGGAAATTTAAGGGAGATGTGTGGGGCAAGTGTCTTTTTACACAGAGAGCAGTGGGTGCCTGGAACAGGCTGCCAGGGGTGGGGGGTGGAGACAGATATGATATTTAAGAGGCTGTTAGACAGACACATGAATGTGCAGAGGATGGATGGACCAGGATCGTGTGCAGGCAGAGGGATTGGTTTAATTTGCCGTCCTGTTCAGCACAGACATTGTGGGCCAAAGGGCCTAATTCTATGCTGTTCTACGTCCTATGTTCTAACATCTTGCATCCCTTCTGCTCAATGCTCCCTCCTCACTGCCTCTCCCGCAGTGTGGCGCTCCCCTCACACTACACCCCCAGATTTGATATTTGGTGCCCGAGACAGGGTTTGAACTCACGTCCCCCCCTCGAGAGGGAAAGGTTGGGGGGGGGCTTCCCACTGACACATCGCACTCCGAAGGGGCTAACTTCACGCTGGAGGACTTGAAGGGGGAATCCAAGCCGTCCCTCGGGCTTTGTAACAGAAGGGTATTTGCCCTCTGCCTCCTGAGCTTTGGAGGAAGGCAGGCCTCGATGGGGCGAAGTCCTCCACAGATCACTCCCTACCCCACCACCCACCCATGCACAACATGGCGCCTCATAAGGAGCAGTCTAACGGAAGTGCGATGTACTCTTTGTCCTTGCTTACGAGAGAGACAGAGAGAGAGAGTCTCTTTGGGACCAAACTAACCCTCTCTCAACGTCAAAGTCCAAGTCGAGTTTACTGTCAGATGCAAAAGTCCACGTATGCACAGGTGCAGTGAAAAACTTCCTTGCAGCAGCATCACAGGCACAGGGCAATAAACAGTCACAAGAAAAACATAAATTAAACACAATTTTTACAAGAAAGAACACAATTAGAACAAGATCTAACTAGATTTCATCTGGATGCTTGATCACAAAAATGCCAAGCTCCTGGGGTTAGGGTTGGAGAAGGTTACAGGGAGATTGAAAAGAGGTGTTCGAAAGCTCAGGGGGTCTTTGATGGAGTGAGTGAGGGCAAATTGATTCTGGGGTGGGGGGCAGGATTTGTCAGAGCGGAGGGGGGAACAGGGGGAGGAGGCGATTGTCCAGAGAACCGGTTGGGGGGGGGGGGGTGGGTGGAGAGGAGGGAAAACAAGAGATTCTGCAGATGCTGGATTCTCGGAGCAACACACAACATGCTGGAGGGACTCAGCGGGTCGGGCAGCATCTGTGGGGGACTATTAATGGAGCAGAGGGGAATGTTCTCCCACAGAGAGTCAGGGTCCCTATCTCAACCTCCCCACTTACCCACCCCTTCTCTCTCCACACTGCCCGGCCACTGTTTACACAACAGCTGGGATCTGAGCCACAGGTTCATCACTGTGATCCACTGCCCATGGTTCACAGGGGCTGTCCCCTGGACCACCCCCCACCCTGCCAACCTCCCGAATGAGGCTCAGGCCGACATCCGAAGGCCTGGGGAACATGCTTGTTGGACAGTAACCCCATTGATGGCTGGAGTTGCCCCTTACCTCCCCCCCCCCCCCCCCCACACACCAGCTGGGAATGGGATGAGGGGAAATGAGACCAGGACCCTCGAGTCCATCTCCATCCCTCCACAATCCCATTGGAACCAAACCCGCACACGTCCCGTCGAAGTGGGCAGATTAAAGGGGAGAGGGCGACGGATTCAGTTGTCGTGGTTCCCTGGAGGATCCCGGTTACCCCCACCATTGAACTCACGGGTGGAGGGAGCCTCTCTCGGTCAGACCTTGGAGCTTCTCCCCCTTCCAGGATGGGACCTTTGCTCACTCAACCCATCGGGGAGCCTTCCTGAAGGAAACTGGCTACCAATTGCTTCATCGCATCAGCTTAAAGCACCGTCACGCTTAACAGTGATCCCACATCACCCGTGAACCACCATCCCTTCCCCCCCTACCCGCCTCCGACCCTGCACCCAGGACACACAATGAGAAGGGGTGGGGTCAGCGCACAACCCTACACCAACGCCTCTTCCTTCCAGCGTCAGAAACTCCCAGCCAGGCCAGGCCAACCTTCCCTCGATCGTTCAATACGTCCCACAGGAGTAGGCCATTCTGCCCGTCGACCACATTCTGCCTATCAACCAGCCCCCCCCTCCCAATTCTTTACCCCTCTCTGGATCACAGGAGAAGGTCATTCTGCCCTGTTGACCCCACCCCACACTCCCCCAACTCTTTACCCCTCATCTGATTCTGTACCATCTCCCGCTTGCATTGGTTTCTCTTATTCCCAGGATCAAAGATCTCTCTTATCTTTGAGCCCCTCGACTGAACCTCCTCCAGACCTTGAAAGGAAGCGGCCCCAGATTCCCCTGCACATTAATTTGTTGAAAAGCCACATTAGATTTTTAAACAGGAGGATGAATCATTGCGGTACTCACTTGGGGTGAGACGCAGGTTTGGACACAGGAGCAGCCGGTGCCTCCAACCCGCGTCCTCTGCCTCAGCGACTCTGCGCCCTCCCTCCGCCGGGCATCCCCAGCTCGACGAGAACTCCACTCAGGAGGCAGGTTACTGCAACGCCAAGGCCGACCTCGCACTAGTCCTGCTCTCAGGTTCACTCTCAGCAGCCAATGGAATAGACTTCCCCTCCCCTCCCCTTCTCACCTCGAGGCGTCTTCCCCCGCCCTCCCTCCCTGACTCTTCGCTGGCTCGCTCTCCTGTCCTCCCCACAGCCCTGCCTCTCCCCTCTCTCTCTCCATTCCATCTCTCCCCCCTCGTTCCTCTCCCTCCCTCCCTCTTTCTCTCCCTCTCCTTTTCCTTCCCTTCCTCTCTCTCCCTCCCCCTCTCCCTCCATTCCCCTCTCCCTCCCTCTCCTTTCTCCTCTTCCTCTCCCCTCTCCTTTCTCCTCTTCCTCTCCCCACTCCCTTTCTCTCTCTCTCACTCCCTTCCCTCTCCCTCCCTCCCACCCTTCTCCCTTACTTTACTTCCCTCTCTCTATCCTCTCTTCCCTCCCCTCTCTCTCTCTTCCCCCCCCCTCTCTCTCTCTACCCCTCCCAACAGCCCTCACAGCTCCCTCCCTCAGCCCCAGACACTACAGGCCCCAGGCCTGGCCCCACTACCACACCAGGTAACCATCCATCCAGGAAGGGAGGCTCCTCCCCACCAACAGGAGCTGCCGCCGTTGTCGTTCTGCATTCCTCGGCCTGTTCCTTGCTCCCCTCACTCAGACCAATACACGCTCAATTAAAATCTCTTCAGTGGATAACAAGTGGGCAGGTTAAAGTAGGGGAAAACCCCCGACAGGCTGCCTACATTTTCCTGCCTGGTATTTACAAAACCACAATGAAAATTTTCTTCAACTTGCAAGCAAGATTGAAACCTTCACCCAACTCCCCAAAGAACAATGGGTCTCATACATCCCGGGACAGCCAGGCCCCTGCGCCAATGACTTGCCCCCTTCCTGTGTTTCCCAGCTGACACCAGCTCTCGCTGGATTTGACCACCGTCTCTCCCTCTCTTCCAAGCCCGACACCAAACCCTCCCCTCCACGTCTCCTGCCATCTCTCCCTCCCCTGGCTTTCCCCAGGTTCTCCTTAACTCCCGTCTCCCCCCCCCTCCCCCTGTCCGCGCTGCCCCCGGAACTGAGGGAGCGAGCCCCACACTCGACGGGCTCCCAGGCAGGTCAAGTCAAGTCGGGCCAAGTTTATTGTCAGGCGCCCAAGTGCGGTGACAATCACAGGCACGTAGGTACAGGCAACACACAGGAGATAAATTATACAAGACAGTGAAGAAAAACACTGCACAAGACAAGACATTTAGTGCATAAAAACACACAATCGGAGACAAGTCCGTGGTAGGGAAAAGAACATAAAAATGCATGAAGTAAACCTGACAGTAAAGAGAAAACGACTGTGCAAAACAAAGTGCAAAAAAACACATAGAACCTCGAGCAGTACAACACAGGGACAGGCCCTTCGGCCCACCATGTTGTGCCGAAATTATTAAACTATTGACACCTAATCCCTTCTGCCTACACAATGTCCATATTCCTCTGTTCTCTGCACATCCGTGGGCCTGTCTAAGAGCCTCTTAAACCCCTCTATCGTATCTGCCTCCAGCCCCAACCCTGGCAGCCCGTTCCAGGCACCCACCGCTCTCTGTGTAAACCAAAAACTTGCCCCACACACCTCCTTTGAACTTCCCCCCCTCTCACCTTAAATGCACGTCCTTTGGTATTAGACACTTCTATCCTGGAAAAAAGATACCGGCTGTCTACTCTATCTGTGCCTCTCATAATGTTATAAACCTCTATCAGGTCTCCCCTCAGCCTCTGCTGCTCCAGAGAAAACAACCCAAGTCTGTCCAACCTCTCCTTGTAGCTCATGCCCTCTAATCCAGGCAGCATCCTGGTGAACCTCTTCTGCACCCTCTCCAAAGCCTCCACACCCTTCCTGTAACGGGGCGACCAGAACTGAATGCAATACTCCAGATGCGGCCTAACCAGAGTTTAATAAAGCTGCAGCATAACTTCCCAACTCTTGAACTCAGTGCCTCAACTGATAAAGGCAAGCGCACCGAACACCTTCTTTACCACCCTATCAACCTGTGCGGCCACTTTCAGGGAGGTATGGACTTGAACCCCAAGATCCCTCTGTACATCAACACTGTGAAGGGTCCTACCATTGACTGTGTACTTTGAGACACTAGTCCACGGCAGTGCAAGAGGCAGTGCGCCATATTCTGTTGCCGAGGTAGGGTTAGGGTTGTGCAGAACTGAATGGTTGAAGGGAAGTAGCTGTTCCTGAACCTGGTGGTGTGGGGACTTCAGGCTTCTGTACCTCCTGCCCGATGGGAGCTGTGAGAAGATGGCACGGCCCGGATGGTGGGGATCTTTGATGATGGACGTTGCCTTCTTGAGGCAGCGCCTCCTGTAGATACTCCCGATGGTGGGGAGGATGTGCCCGTGATGGACCTGGCTGTGTCCACTTCTTTCTGCAGCCTCTTGTGCTTCTGTGTGTTGGGATTGCCATAACGGTTCTCCCTGTGACTGCATGGGCTTCCCTCGGGTGCTCCGATCCCGTCCCACATCCCAAAGACGTGCGGGGTCGGTGGGGTTAATGAGCTGCTGAAACTTGTCCCCCGCCGCTCCCCAGTGTGTGTGGTAGAATTTGGGGCAGTTGGTGGGAATGTGGAGAGAATAAAGTGGGATTCATGTAAATAGGTGGTTGATGGTTAGCACGGACTCAGTGGGCCGAAGAGCCTGTCCTCGTGCTCTTTGAAGTTATTAGGTTAATTGACTAATTTCCCCTGGTGGAGGTTGGAAAGGAATCCAGAGAGATCAGGGAAAATTAGTGGGGACTGGGATTGTTCTGTGAGCTAGCATATACTCGATGGCCAAATGGTATAAGGAAATAAGGATATGAATTGGCTCCTGTTTCTCTGGACTACGAGCAGTGAGCTTCAGATCAAAACCACTCTCTGGGTTAACACATTGCACCTTGTGTACAGTTTGAGCCCTTAAATCTCTCAATCCGCATTTTACATTTTCAAACCAGCGCCAGAACAGAGGGACTTCCAGGGATGGGAGAGGTCGAGTGTCCTCGGGCAGGTGTGGGCGAGGAGTGGAGAGCCGTCTCTGGGATAGCGGAGACCGAGAATAACGTCTTCTTTAAAACGTTGAAGAGTTTCGAGTGGTGTGGAGTGTGGGGTTTGTGGGGGAAGTCAATTCAGGGCAGAAATTCGCAGCTCCCATCGGGCAGGAGGTACAGAAGCCTGAAGTCCCCACACCATCAGGTTCAGGAACAGCGACTTCCCTTCAAAGATTCAGTTCTTGAACCAACCGGCACAACCCTAATCACTGCCTCAGTACAGCAACACTGGGACCACTTTGCACTACAGAGGACTTTTTTTGTTCTAGTTGTGTTCTTTCTTGTAAAATTTGTGTATAATTGATGTTTAATATACGTTTTCCTGTGAACGCTGCTTATCTGATGCCATGTGCCTGTGATGCCGCTGCAAGTAAGTTTTTCACTGCACCTGTGCACACACGGACTTGTGCATCTGACAATAAATTCGACCTTGACTTGAAGGAGGTTTGATACAGGAGTGAAGGGAGCCTCGCTGCAATTATACAGGCCACACCTGGAGTGTTGCATGTTGGTACATGCGACAATAATAAACCAATACCTGGTTGCATCAGGGTCTGGGACGGCAATTCGAATGCACAGGAACATAAGAAGCGGCAGAAAGTAGTGGACTCTGCCCAATACATCACGGGCACATCCCTCCCCACCATCGGGAGTATCTACAGGAGGCGCTGCCTCAAGAAGGCAACGTCCATCAAAGATCCCCACCATCCGGGCCGTGCCTTCTCACAGCTCTCATCAGGCAGGAGGTACAGAAGCCTGAAGTCCCTACATCACCAGGTTCAGGAACAGCGACTTCCCTTCAACCGTTTGGTTCCTGAACCGACCGGCACATCCTTAACCCCACCTCAGCAACGGGACACTACGGACCACCTCTCACACCGCCGCGGGACTTGTCTCTGAGTATTTTTGCATTAAATGTCTCATTTGCCACAGTCCTTTTCTTCACTTTGTATAATTTCTGTATAATTTATGTTCTGTGTGTTGTCTGTACCCATGCACCTGTGATGCTGCTGCAAGTAAGTCTTGTATCGTACCTGTACATCACCATACCCTGTGCACACGGCAATAAATTTCAATATACAAACTCCGCACATGGACAGCGCCGGAGGTCGGGATCAAACCCAGGCTTTGCCCGCTGCACCACTCTGTCTTGAAGGGAGAACAGGAGGGAGAATAACTTGCAAGACTGTAGGGGTCAACCTACCAAGGGCCAACATCCAACTGGGAGGCCAAATGGTCTCTTCCTGAGGTCTGATGATTAACTCTGACCAGTTAGAGGGTCAGCAGCTTTAAATCCCTGGGCGCTAACGTATCGGGCGACCTGTCCTGGGCCCAGCACGTAGACACAATCGCGAGGAAGGCGCGCCAGTGTCTTTACTTTCTTAGAAGGTTAAGGAGGTTCGGTTTGTCACCGAATAACAAACTTCTACAGATGTGCTGTTGGAAGTGTCCTGACTGGTTGCATCACGGTCTGGGACGGCAATTCGAACGCGCAGGAACGTAAGAAACTGCAGAGAGTCGTAGATTCTGCCCAATACATCACGGGCACATCCTCCCCACCATCGGGAGTATCTACAGGAGGTGCTGCCTCAAGAAGGCAATGTCCATCATCAAAGATCCCCACCATCCGGGCCGTGCCGTCTCCTCGCAGCTCCCATCGGGCAGGAGGTACAGAAGCCTGAAGTCCCCACACCACCAGGTTCAGGAACAGCGACTTCCCTTCAACCATTCAGTTCTTGAACCAACCGGCACAACCCTGATCACTGCCTCAGTACAGCAACACTGGGACCACTTTGATCACTTTGCATTAATATGGACATTTTTTTTTGCTCTAATTGTGTTTTCTTGTGAATAATTGATGTTTAATGTGTGGTTCTCTTGTGAACGCTGCTTATCTGATGCCATGTGCCTGTGTTGCTGCTGCAAGTAAGTTTTTCATTGCCCCTGTGCACACACGGACTTGTGCGTCTGACAGTAAACTTGACTTGACTGGAACAGAACACAGAACAGCACAGGAACAGGCCCTTCGGCCCACGATGTTGTGCTGAACTAATAAAGTTAATGATGTCTAATTACAGTAATCCCTTCTGCCTACACAATGTCCACATTCCTCCAATCTTTGCATATTCATGTTTCTAAGATCCTCTTAAACGCCTCTATCGTATCTGCCTCCACCCCCACCTCTGGCAGCCCGTTCTAGGCACCCACCGCTCTCGGTGTAAACAAAAAACCTGCCCCTCACATCTCCGCGCAAGGTTACCAACAGCCAGCTTTGCATTTCCGACTTACTGGGCAGATCGAGAAGAACAAAACCCCAACCACTCCAGAAAAAAAGCCTTTATGGTGTGAATAATGCACCGAAACATTGAGATAAATTCACATTTGGCCCTGGAGCTTAACAGTCAGTTGAAGGCTGACTCTACAGGATCCCGGAGCAGTGCGCACAATTTTGGTCTCGTGCTCGAGTGTCGTGAACTGCAGAAACAGGCCCTTTGGCCTTGGTGAAGGGGAAATTGTGAATAAAATATATTAGTGTCACAAAAATAGAATGTGCTGTCGTAACAGCATAAATAACGCATGGATTTGATAACCGAGTACACATAAGGAAATATCTGTACCGATTGCATGGTATTTCCTGTGTATATGTTTATGACTAAGTTTTATATCTGTAATTACAAAGCAGGCCTTTCTTTTCCCTGTATTACCTCTGTACTAATCCCATTTACCAGCTTTGCTGAGTCAAATCCTTGTCCAGACCCTCATTTGATGTTGTAAGATGTCTCCACTACTCTCCCGGGGAGTGCGTTCCAGACTCCAAACCAAAATTCCTTCTCAGATCCCTTCTAAACCTCTTCCCCCTTTGCAGTGTTAAAGGATTTAAGGTTTACTCATTCCAATTCCGATTGGAATTGGTGTATTACTGTCACGTGTAACGAGGTCCAGTGAAAAACTTGTCTTGCATACCGTTCGTACAGATCATTTCATCACATCAGTACGTCAAGGTAGTACAAAGCTATAACAGAATGCAGAATAAAGTGTTACAGTTACAGAGAAAGTGCAATGCAGGCAGACAATAAGGGCCACGATGGGGTAGATTGTGAGCTCAAGAATACATCTTATCGTTCAATAGTCTTATAACAGCGGGATAGAAGCTGTCCTTGAGCCTGGCGGTACGTGCTTTCAGGCTTTTGTATCTTCTGTGCTCATCAGAGTTTAGGGCAATGAGATGGGATCTTATTGAAATTTAAATAAGGGGGGGAGAGGGCCATTGACAGGGTAGGTGTTAAGGGTTCTTTCCTGGTGGGACTATCCAGAACAAGGGGCCAGAGCTTGGGATAGAGGTGGAGGGGAGTTCGAGGGGAGTGAATCCATGGAACTCTCTCCCCCCAGAGTCAGAGTCAGATTGAGAGTGACGAGGAACAGGCAGGCGAGTGGAGCTGAGGCCGAGGCCAGATTACTGAACGGCAGGAAAGGCTGCAGGGGAAGGTCTTTTCCTGCCGTTCTCTAAAGCATCCAGATTTCAATCTGCTGATCTGGTTCGGAGTGCGGTGAGAGACAGAACAACATGCGTCAGAGAAGGGAGATTCACTCCCTCTCTACGTTAAACAAGCAGCAAAAATGAAACTGCCCCAATGACCAGTGAAGCTAAAAGTGCAGGACTGAACAGCATTGATTGGACAATGCGCATTCGTACTTGGGGAAGATCTAAACATCTGGACTTTCTTTCAGATGTTGTGTCTTCAGAGATCCTCTCAACAGGCTGTGTCACACTGTGAGTCTCTGTGGTTCAATATTACAATTGCAGTGTTTAAATAATCACTCCCCCTAATCTTTAGAATTACCAAGAAACGTATCACCCGGCATCAAGCAGGGGGTGTCAGTCACAGAAGAAAATCGACTCACTAATAGATCCAACCCCTTCCCATTCACCCCCACCGCCCGCACTCCCAATGGGACCCCCCCCTTCCCGTTCACCGCCACCATCCACACTCCCAATGGGACCCCACTCCTTCCCGTTCACCCCCACCGTCCGCACTCCCAATGGGACACCCCCCCTTCCTGTTCACCCCCACCGTCCGCACTCCCAATGGGACCCCCCCCTTCCCGTTCACTGCCACCATCCACACTCCCAATGGGACCCCACTCCTTCCCGTTCACCCCCACCGTCCGCACTCCCAATGGGACACCCCCCCTTCCCGTTCACCCCCACCGTCCGCACTCCCAATGGGACCCCCCCCCCCCTTCCTGTTCACCCCCACCGTCCGCACTCCCAATGGGACCCCCCCCCTTCCTGTTCACCCCCACCGTCCGCACTCCCAATGGGACCCCACCCCTTCCTGTTCACTGCCAATGTACACGATCCCTTTTAAGTTTTGGCCTGTTTGAGTTCTGAGTTCTCTTGGGTCGAGAGAGGTGCTAAGGTCCGTAATGTCGCCGTGTTTGATACAAATCTCGGCCCTGGTTTGTCACTGTGCGCAGATTATATCACAAGATAAATGATTCAGTGTTTGTGGGACAAAGATATGCAAATGTCAGTGATTTATAACTTTCAGTCCGGTGGGTGGGCCCTGTTGTAGCCTGTGGCTCGTTTCACTCCCTTCAAGAGAGAGTCTGATCCAAGGGGACCCACTGACTACCCCCTTCACTGCCCCCCTACACCCTGCCCACCTCCACTTCCTGCCCTGGGTTACAAACACAGCCTCCTGGATTACAGGCCCTGCCTCCTGTGACCATCCAGTGGACGGGTAAGAGCGGGTACTGTGCAGATCGCTCTTCTGGGAGCCAGAATGGACCCAAAGGGTTGAACGGCCACTGACTGTGTTGTAACAATTCTAGGGTCAGGTAGGAGTGAGGTGTTGGGGCAACTATGTCTTCCTGCTAATTACGCAGGGGCCTTGGGCCTGTAATTCAGGGTTTTGGAACTGTAATTCAGGGTTTTGGGCCTGTAATGCTGGGCCCTTGGCTAATCCAAGGGCCTGGGCATGTAATGTGGAGACCAGCCTGTAATTCAGTGCATTGGGCCTGTAACGCAGGATCTCAGGCCCGTAATCCAGGGTTTGAGCCTGCAATCCAACAGCCAGTCTGAAATTCAGAAGCCCAGGCCTGTAATCCAGGGGCCTAGTTCCTCTGAATCATGGGCTTGGGTCTGTAATGCAAGGGCCTGGTCTGTAATCCACAAGTCTGGGCTTACATCTAACCGGCAAGGAGCCGCCTTGCATTCAGTTTGCCCTCGGGGATGGGGACCCTCATGGGAAGGAGCAGGAGCCCCCCGTACTCCTGTGCCGCACAGGCAGAGGCCGTTCGGCCCATCGTGCCCTCTCCAGCTCTTTGAGGGAGCTCCCCTGTTGGATCTCCCCCCACCCTATTCATCCGTCTGACCTTCTCCCCGCCCTCCCTCCCAAGCAGGGCGGAGCCCAACTCATTAGGCCAAGGGAGCCGAATCTTTGCCCTCCCACTGTCCCCCCTGGCATGGGAAGATCCCAAATCGGGCCACTAGGCCTCAAGGTTCCCAGCTGGTCACATTCTCTGCTGTCCTCAGCTCAGTGACGTTGCCCCCCTTCCCCCTCCCTTCCCCGGGGGGGTGGGGGGGGGGTTGGGGTGTGTGGGACGTTGACTTCATCTCACCCCACCTTCCCTTGTGAGGTCCCCCGCCCTCTGAGGGAACACACGGGGGCAACCTCCACAGGACCCTCAGTCCCAGGCCCTTCCATCCACCTCATCCACACCTCTCCAGTACCCCAACAAGACCCCCTCGGAGGGGTGGAGAGGGTCCAAAGTGGGATCAGGGTCTGGCCGGAGGTCACTGCTGGGAGCACAATTCAGGCAGTGAGGGACCCATCCACACCTTGGGCCCGAGCTGTGTGTGACTCTGAAATTCTTCCCCCCTCTCTCTGTCTGTCTCTCTCTCTGTCTCTCTCTCACCGCTTCTCTCTCTCTCTCACTCTCTCTCTACCTTTCCCCTCTCACATACACACTCTCTCTCCCCCTTTTCTCTCTCTCTCCCTCCCTCTCTCTCCCACTCTCACTCTCTCACCACCCCCCCCACCCCCCCTCCCTCTCGTGCTCCTGTAACATGTTGCTCCACCCTGACCCACCGGTGAGCTCCCATTGCCTGAGGCTTTGGCAGCAGAAACCCCCCGCTGATCTTGGTCCATCAACTAACGGCAACCAGGGATCACCCCGACCTAGAAACCAGTGACTGAGGCTGTGGTGCAGGCCCCCGCAGGCCCTCGCAGACCCTCGCAGACCCTCACAGGCCCTCACAGGCCCTCACAGGCCCTCACAGACCCTCACAGACCCTCACAGACCCTCAGGCCCTCACAGGCCCTCACAGGCCCTCAGGCCCTCACAGCCCCTTGCTGCGCTGAAAAGCCAGGCCAGCAGCCATTACAGATGAGCTTCCCCACGCGGAGAGAGACCTGTTGGGCCTCAGAAAGGTCCCCCAACCCCTCCCGCTCCCTCTCCATGGCCCTGTCCACTCCCCAAATATCCCTCCAATTCCCATTGGGAGTTCCTGTTGAATTCGCTGCCTTCCCGCCAGGCGTTTCCGATGACAACAGCTCGATACAGGAAACACTCCCCACCCCCATGCACGGTTCTTTCCCCGGTTCCCTTCTGTCTGGTCTCCAACCTCTCCTGCCCCCAGCCCCACACCCCCCGGAAACAGTTCCGTTCTCCCTTACGGTTGGAACACCTCGATTCAATAACCTCTCCGGGAGAGACCTTCAAAGATTCAACCCCTCCACGTCTGAATGAAGACACTTCTCCACCTTTATCCTAAACAGCCCACCCCTCATTCTGAGGCTACCCCGCTGTTTGTGAGACTATTGAACAACTTTCTGGTACGATAAGATGGACTCTTGACCTCACAATCTACCTCGTTATGACCTTGCACCTTATTATCTGCCTGCACTTCACTTTCTCTGTAGCTGTGACACTTTATTCTACACTCTGTTATTTTTTTACCTTGTGCTACCTCAATGCACTGTGTAATGAATTGATCTGTAGGAACAGTACGCAAGACAAGTTTTTCACTGTACAAGTGACAATAACAAACCAATTCCAATACCAGACTGGGACCATTGGCCCAAGGCTGGAGATACACCCTCCGCATTGTGGAGCCCTGTCAGAATTTTTCGAGCTTCGGTGAGATCTCCTGAATCTAAACGCCAGAGAATCCGGTCCCAGTAGCCTCGATCTCTCCTCAGACCCTCCATCCCTGGAACCCTCCTGATGAATCACCCCACTCCCTCTGTGACAAGCCCACCCCGCGTTCGATAGGGAGACCAGAACTCTGCACAGGACTCCGGGGGATGCACTTGCCAAGACCCAGCATGGTTGCAGTAAGACACCTTTACCCAAATGCTTCATACTAAAAGCCAACGTACCGCCTGCCTTCCCAATTGCTTGACGAATTTAAACTGTCGTGGTGTGATTTGAATCGAGGTTTCTGTATTACTAATTTAACCCTTTCAGGATCAAATCAGTCTGCTGAATCTTTCTACCATTTCAGAAGTTTTAAGTCGGAAAGGAGGTGAAAACCCCTCGTTGGCATCAGAAGCAGCTCTGCACAGTTATACCGAGATCTTTATCCTGCCACCCCCTTGTAACGAAGACCTAGCGAGCTGGTGAACAGAGAGATCTGGGGTTGTAAGTTCACAGATCACTGAGGGTGGCCGGTCAATGGTGTGGTCTTCGTAGTTCGGGCCGTAGAATACAAGAGCTGAGGTGTTACATTGCTGGTTCACAAAGCACTGGTTAGGCCACACTCGGAGTATTGTGTGCAGTCTGGTCGCCCCACTGTAGGGAAGGACTTGGAGAATCACACGGTACAGAAACAGGCCCTTCGGCCCAATGCGTCCATGCTGACCAAGCCCATATCCCTCCAAACTTTCCCCATCCATGTACCGTCCAAGTGTCTTTTAAACGTTGTGCTTCTACCTGCCTCACCCACTTCCTCTGGCAGCTCGTTCCACACACCCACCACCCCCTGTGTGAGAAAGTTGCCCCTCAGGTCCCCTTTAAATCTCTCCCCTCTCACAAACCTGTAGCTTTAGACTCCCCTACCCTGGGGAAACTGACTGTAACCATCCACCTTATCGATGCCCCTCCTGATTTTATAAACCTCTATAAGGTCACCCCTCAGCCTCCGTCGCTCCAGGGAGAACAGTCCCAGCCCGTCCAGTCTCCCCTTATAACTCAAGCCCTCCAGTCCCGGTAACGTCCCCGTGAATCTTTCCTGCCCCCTTTCCAGCTTAATGATGCCTATATCTGGGTGACCAGAACTGCGCACAGTGCTCCAAGTCTTGTAGTTATAACATGACACCCTAACTCCTATACTCAGTGCCCTGACCGATGAAGTCCAGTGTGCCGAACGCCTTCCTCACTGCCCTGTCCACCCGTGTCGTCACTCTCAGGGAACCACCTAACTGTAACCCAAGGTCTCTCTGTTCTACAACACTCCCCAGGGCCCCGCCATTTACTGTGTAACTCCTGCCCTGGTTTAACTTCCCAAAGTGCAACGCCTCGCACTTGTCCCAGTTAAATCCCACCTGCCGTTCCTCAGCCAAGTTCCCCAGTCGATCGGGATCCTGTGGTAACCTGGGACAAGCCTCCTCACTGCCCACCACACCGCCAATGTTGGTGTCGTCCGCAGACTTACCGACCATTGCCGCCTACGCCCACATCGAAATGGTTAATGCAGATGACCCCGATCCCTGCGGCACACCGCTGGTCTCAGGTCTCCATCTGGAAAACACCCCTCACCACCCCTCTGACTCCCTCCACCAAGCCAATGTCATCTCCAATCGGACAGCCCGCCCTGCACCCCAGGTGATTTCACCTTCCCGACCAGCATCCCACACGGGACCTTGTCAAAGGCCTTGCTAAAGTCCACGTAGACAAGGTCCACTGCCCTGCCCTGTGGCTGTGCAGGAGAGGGTGCAGAGGAGACTCACCAGGGTGTTGCCTGGATTGGGGAGATATCGGACAGATCCTACCTATGAGCCTCTTAAACCCCTCTATCGTACCTGCCTCCACCCCCATCCCTGGCAGGACATTCCAGGCACCCACCGCTCTCTGTGTAAAAGAACTTGCCCCACACATCTCCTTTGAATTTACTCCCTCTCACCTTAGATGCACACCCTCTGGTATTAGACATTTCGACCCTGAGGAAAGAGATACCGGCTGTCTACTCTATCTGTGCCTCTCATAATCTTATAAACCTCTGTCAGGTCTCCCCTCAGCCTCTGCTGCTCCAGAGAAAACAACCCAAGTTTGTCCAACCTCTCCTTACAGCTCATGCCCTCTAATCCAGGCAGCACCCTGGTGAACCTCTTCTGCACCCTCTCCAAAGCCTCCACATCCTTCCTGTAACGAGGGCGACCAGAACTGAATGCAATACTCCAGATGCAGCCTAACTAGAGTTTTATAAAGCTGCAACGTAGCTTCCTGACTCTTGAACTCAGTGCCTCGACTGATAAAGGCCAGCACGCCGAACACCTTCTTTACCACCCTATCAACCTGTGCAGCCACTTTCAGGGAGCTGTGGACTTGGACCCCAAGATCCCTCCGTACATCAACACTGTGAATGGTCCTGCCATTAACAGTGCACTGTCATGGTGGGCCTGCTTCTCCGTTGCTTGACTCTGTGACTCGATGACAACTTTCCTTCCTCAGCATTTGCTGTTGTACACACACTTGCCCCCCTCTACACCTCTCCCTCAACACAAGAAACCAAAACAGAAAATGCAGCAGATACTCTCTCGGTTTTGATTCCTACATCACCAACACTTCCTGCCTCCAAACGACATCCGACAACCTCCTGCCCCCTTCCCGTGAGAGGGGGTAACTTCACGGATTCCACACACCCCCCACCGTCGGCCTACATCTTGTCTCCCTCTCCCTCTGAGCCGTGTTGGGTGGAGAACCACGTCCGGTGCTGGTGTTCCCGGAACAGGAAAGGAGAGGGGGTCGGTGAGGCCGCACTCGGAGTGTCGCGTACAGTTTTGGTCAGACGTTGTTGAGCTGGAGAGGCTGCAGAAGAGATTTCCCAGGATGCTGCCAGGACTAGAGGGCCGAGTTACAGGGAGAGGTTGGCCACACTGGATCTTTATTCCTTGGAGCGCAGGAGAATGAGGGGTGACTACGGAGAAATATATAAAACCATGAGGGGTGTGGATAAGGTGGACGGTCATAGTCTTTTCCCCAGGGTTGGGGAGTCCAAAACTAGAGAGCACAGATACAAGATAAGAGGGGAGAGAGTTAAAAGAGGTGTGAGAGGTAACTTCTTTACACAGAGGGGTGGTGAGTGCCTGGAATGAGCTGCCAGAGGAAGCGGTCGGGACAGGTACAATTGCAACATTTAGGGGGCATTTAGACCATAAGACCAGAAGACAAAGGAACAGAAGTCGGCCATTCGGCCCATCGAGTCTGCTCTGCCATTCTATCACGAGCTGATCCATTCTCCCATCTAGCCCCACTCTCCCGCCTTCTCACCATAACCTGTGATGCCCTGGCTACTCAGATACCTATCAATCTCTGCCTTAAATACACCCAATGACTTTGCCTCCACAGCCGCCTGTGGCGACAGATTCCACAGATTCACCACTCTCTGGCTGAAGAAATTTCTCCGCATCTCTGTTCTGAATGGGCGCCCTTCAAACCTGAAGTCGTGCCCTCTTGTACTAGACTCCCCTACCGTGGGAAACAACTTTGCCACATCTGCTCTGTCCAGGCCTTTTAACATTCAAAATGTTTCTATGAGGTCCCCCCTCATTCTTCTGAACTCCAAGGAGTACAGCTCAAGAGCCATCAAATGTTCCTCATGTTAACCCTCTCATTTCTGGAATCATTCTAGTGAATCTTCTCTGAACCCTCTCCAACGTCAGCACATCCAGGGGACTTGGAGGGGTAAGGGCCAAACGTGGGCAACTGGGACGAGCAGGGAGGATGCTGTGGTCGGCACGGACCAGTCGGGCCAAAGGGCCTGTCTCTGTGCTGTACTACACTACATAAGGAGATGCAGGCAGCCAATGGAGAGAGATCGGAAAGGGTGGGGGGCTTTCCTCAGGTGGGGGAGGGAGCACCATGACCACTTTGCGCTAAAATGGACCTTTTTTTTGTTCTGATTGCATTCTTTCTTGTGAAACTTATGTATAATTGATGTTTAATTTACGTTTCTCCTGCGAACGCTGCTTATCTGATGCTATGTGCCTGTGATGCTGCTGCAAGTAAGTTTTTCATTGCACCTGTGCACACATGGACTTGTGCATCTGACAATAAACTTGACTTTGACTTTGAAAGCTACGAGGGTCCTGGATAAACCTAATCCCTTTCGCGGAGAGGAGATGGGGGGGCAGAGAATAGATGGGAGATGGTAGTTGGGATGAGTTACAGTACAAGGACGTCGGGATCTGAGAGTGACGAGGTCTTGCTGTAACTGTGTGGGGCCGCTTGTGATACTGGCGAGCGGGTTTCCAGCTCTGCACCAAACGGAACAATATTTCTGCAAACTGCTTCGGGCCATGCTGGTTGTCGAAGGGTTAAATTAGTAATCCAGAGAGCTGGGGATTCCCCCCCCCACCGCCCCCGAGGGTGCTGGGGGTCTACAGTACACGGCCTGAGGGTGAGAGAGCAGGAAACACTCCCCACATTGAGAGAGTGCCTGGGGGTGGACTCAAGAGGGCTGGGACCCACAGGACTGAGTGCCTGGACGGCAGATTTAGACTGGGTAGCTCATTTTACAACCAGCAGGGATAGAATGGGCCAAATAACCTCCTTCTGTGGGGTAAATATTGTTCATCTTTGCCCTCCCAACCACACTACTAGCAGAGATCACCAGGGTGTGAAGGTTTAGCACTGACTCTCAAGGCCTCAGGAGGTTGAGGAGGTTTGGCTTGTCACCAAACACTCTAACAAACTTCTACAGATGTGCTGTTCGAAGTGTCCTGACCGGTCGCATCACGGTCTGGGACGGCGATTCAAATGTGCAGGAACGTAAGAAGCTGCAGAGAGGAGTGAACTCTGCCCAATACATCACGGGCACATCCCTCCCCACCATCGGGAGTATCTACAGGAGGCGCTGCCTCAAGAAGGCAACATCCATCATCAAAGATCCCCACCATCCGGGCCGTGCCATCTTCTCACAGCTCCCATCGGGCAGGAGGTACAGAAGCCTGAAGTCCCCACACCACCAGGTTCAGGAACAGCGACTTCCCTTCAACCATTCGGTTCTTGAACCAACCGGCACAACCCTGATCACTGCCTCAGTACAGCAACACTGGGACCACTTTGCACTAAAATGGACTTTGTGATTTTTTTGGTTCTAATTGTGTTCTTTCTTGTAAAAATTGTGTCTCTGATGCTCTGTGCCTGTGATGCTGCTGCAAGTAAGTTTTTCACTGCACCTGTACACACATGGACTTGTGCATCTGACGATAAACTCGACTTTAACCTCCAAAAACTGTTCATTTCCTGCCCTTCCAACAAAGTTAGCTCCCTCTCTGTTCCAGCAACTTTCCAGTCCATCCTCAGACAGACACCCTCCCTGAACACCAGAAGATTTGTCGGTAACTACTTTCTCAGAAGTTTAAGGAGATTCGGCAGGTCATTGAAGACTCTGACCGACTTCTACAGGTGTACGGTGGGAAGCACCCTGACTGGTTGCATCACGACCTGGCGTGGGAGCCCAGCAACGCACGAGGCTGCAGAGAGCGGTGGGACTCAGCCAGTTCTATCACGGGTACAGCTCTCCCCACCATCGAGGAACATCTACAAGAGGCAACATCTCAGGAAGGTGACATCCATCAGCAGGGACCCCCACCATCCGGGCCGTGCCCTCTTCTCGATGCTGCCGTCAGGCAGGAGGTACAGGAGCCTGAAGACCCACACCTCAAGGTTCAACAACAGCTTCTTCCCCACTGCCGTCAGGTTCATGAACCCACCTGAGAAACCCCAACACTGCCTCAGAATGTATTCCTTTTTTCCCTCTCTCTCAATGTTACATTAGTGTTTTTTATTTTCTGTCCATTTTTGTACTTTGGAGAGGGTGCAGAAGAGGTTCACCAGGACACTGCCTGGATTAGAGGGCATGAGCTCTAAGGAGAGGTTGGACAGACTTGGGTTGTTTTCTCTGGAGCGGTGGAGGCTGAGGGGAGACCTGATAGAGGTTTATAACATTATGAGAGGCACAGATAAAGTAGACAGCCAGTATCTTTTTCCCAGGGTCGAAATGTCTAATACTAGACGACATGTATTTAAGCTAAGTTCAAAGGGGCAGGTTTTTTTTTTACACAGAGAGCGGTGGGTGCCTGGAATGTGCTGCCAGGGGTGGGGGTGGAGGCAGATACGATAGAGGGGTTTAAGAGGCTGTTAGACAGACACATGGATGTGCAGGGAACGGAGGGATGTGGGCATTGTGTAGGCAGAAGGGATTAGTTTAGTTGGGTATTTAATTACTAGTTTAATTAGTTCAGCACAACATGGTGGGCCGAAGGGCCTGTCCCTGTGTTCTGCATGTAATTCATTTAAGTTTAATTTAAGTTTATGTTAACTTATGTTTGTCATGTTTGTAAGTGGACATTGCTGCTACTGCGAAAAGCTGGACCTTCATGGTATTTGTACCCTGGGTGTGTGAGCCTGTGGCAATCAACTTGACCTTGAACTTTTCTTTTGGGAGGTGAACATTGACAGCAATGCCAGCATTTAGTGCCCATCACTAATCGCCCCAGAACCAGAGCAGTGAAGGGTCAATCGCATTGGGACTGGAGTCACATGTAGACCCAGACCGGATACGGATGGTCTGGAGTCACATACAGACCCAGACCAGGTAAAGCCAGCAGATTTCCTCTTTGAAGGGAGTTAGTAAATCATTCAGGTTTTTACAACAATCTCATAGCTTCCTTATTGGGACTCTTTTTTTAAATTTAAGGAGTTTATGGTTCATTTCAGTGCTTGAATTTAAATCCCAGCATGTCCAGGGGTGGGATTCGAACTCCCATCTCTGGATCGACAGTCCAAAACACTGGCTGCTACTTCAGTAACTTAACCACTCTGACACGACACCCCCAGCCCCTTCACTGCTCAGTCTAGGTCACCATTTCTCCCAACCCCAAGTCGTGTCCCTCCAGCTACCACACAGAGCAGGGTGCGGGAGACAGGAGAGGCTTTTCGGCCCCTCTTCTGTTGCCCCGCTGAGGTTAACTGCGGCTCCACTGAATGTCAATTCCACCTGTGTTTCCCAAATTTCCTCCATCTCACCACCCAGCACCAACTCAATGGCCTCAGAATTAACAGTGTTGAGAAGAAAATCCCCAAGACATTGATTTAACAGCAAATCTTGGCTTCCCAGAGCCCCAGCAAGACATTTATTAATGTTGCATTGGATAGAAAAGTGAGCAAAAGAATATTTCTTAAAATAAAAACTGAAAGTGGCTTTCAAAAGCTGCTTTTATGCTTCACTTTCTAAAGAATTTCACCTGCCATGTACCAGAGAACACAGGAAACGCTCAAATGGCTGGACAGGGTCTGCAGAGAGAGAGAGACAGAGAGACAGAGAGAGACAGTCAACATTTTGAGTCGAGGATCCTCTGCAAAAATTGGGAAGGAGAGAAAAGAAAGTTGGTTTTAAGTTTCAGTGAGGGTGGGGTGGATAGGGTGAGGTTATGATTGTTCTGAAGATAAGTTGTTAAGTGAAGCCATCAGGTTAATGAGGGCAGTTGGAGAGGGTGAACACAGAAGGCTCAGCAAGTCAGGCAGCATCCGTGGAGGTAGAAATTGAAAGGTAACTGGAAGGCCTGGATAGAGTGGACGTGGAGGGGATGTTTCCGTCAGTGGGAGAGTCCAGGACCTGAGGGCACAGACTCAGAATGAAGGGACCTTTAGAACTGAGATGAGGAGGAATTTCTTCCGCCAGAGGGTGGTGAATCTGTGGAATTCGTTGCCACAGAGGGCAATTCATTAAGGCAGAGATTGATGGGTAAATGGGTTAAGGGTTATGGGGAGGTGGGAGAACAGGGTTGAGAAAAGAAAAATCAGCCATGATCGAATGGTGGAGCAGACTCGATGGGCCGAATGGCCTAATTCTGCTCCTGTGTCTCATGGGGACCAGATGTGGGAGAGGGGCAGGCATAACAAGATAGTTTGGAGTTGCAGAGAGAGCGGGGGAGAGAGGTTTCCGGAACGTTCTGTTATTATCCCTGATCACCAGCCTCCGCGGGACATCTAGGTTCTCACCCCGTAGACCGGACGGCTCTCCGCTCCCTCCCTGCCCAGCGTCCAAGCAAGTAATGTCGCTTACAACCACACCCTGGGCACTTCCCAACCAACAACATCACCCCATTAATTCACCGGCGGGCTTCCCAAGATGATGGGGCAGAGGGGAGGAATCCTTCCCAGTGTCTTTTCACCAGCTTGAGACGTCCCAGAGCTCCTCACGGCCAAGGACTTTACTCAGTATTGGGCACAGCAAGCTCCCACAAACAGCAGTGATAACTATCAGATATCTGGTTATTTTTTTTATTAAGCTTGGTTGTGCCTTCAGTATGGGGACTAGGACGATGTGGAGAACACCCCTCCCAACTAACTCCTCAATGTCCTCCGGTTACTATCTCTGATAACACCTCTGATTGGGAACTTCTCCCTCCTCACCGCCCCTCCCTCCTCACCGCCCCTCCCATGGCGCGGTGCTCCCTCCTCGCTGCATCCTCCTGCAGCGCGGCGCTCCCTCATTGCCACCCCTCCCGCAGCGCGGCACTTCCTCCTCACCGCCCCTCCCTCCTCACCGCCCCCCCGCAGCGCCACTTCCTGCTCCCTTTAAACCCACCAGGGGTCTGGTTCCCACTCCCTTTAAACCGACCGGGTTCACTGGAAGATTTATCCTGCATCGGTGGAACGTGCAAAAGTTATGTGCGTTGGGGCATAGAGTCAGAGAGCAGTACAGCACAGATGCAGGCCCTTCGGCCCAACCAGTCCGTGCCGACCACGGTGCTCACCCGGCTAGTCCAAATTCCCTGTGTTCGGCCCATATCCCTCCAAGCCCCGTCCCTTCATGTACCTATCCAAGTGCTTCTTAACTGATCCTGTTGTACCTGCCTCGCCCACTTCCTCTGGCAGCTCGTTCCATACACTCACCACCCTCTGCGTGAAAAAGTTGCCCCTCAGGTCCCTTTTAAATCTTTCTCCCCTCACCCTAAATATGCCCCCTAGTTCTGGACTCCCCTACCCTGGGGGGAAGACTGTTACCGTCCACCCTATCTACGCCTCTCATGATTTTATACACCTCTATAAGGTCGCCCCTCATTCTCCTACCTTCCAAGGAACAAAGACCCAGTCTGGCCAACCTCTCCCGATAACTCAGGCCCTCGAGTCCCGGCAACATCCTCGTAAATCTTCTCTGCGCTCTTTCCAGTTTAACCACTCCAAGTGTGGCCTCACCAACAACTTGTACAACTGCAACATAACGTTCCAACTCCTGCACTCAGTGCCCTGACACGAAGGCCAGCGTGCTAAATGCCTTCTTCACCGCCCTGTCTACCTGCGATGCTGCTTTCAGTGAACTCTGCACTTATACTCCTAGGTCCCTTTGTTTCATTACCCTCCCTAGTGCCCTACCATTCACAGCATAGGTCCTACGCTGGTTTGACTGGCGCTTAATGGGGTTACATCCGGTGGTCTGGGAAATGGCCCAAAAGTGCTGGATCATCAGAGTTTTATTTACCCCCCTCCTGCCCCTCCATCCCTTCACCACATCTCCCTCAGGGCTGTGTCACCAGGCTACCACAGAAGGATTTCAACAAGAGCCCCCCCCCCCCTGCCCCCTCCAAACCACCCCCCTCCCACAGCTCAGCTGAAACTGAGACCCACATCCCAATCAGCAGTGCGATCATCTCTCTCTCTCTCTCTCTCTCCCCGCGCTGAGTAACTTCAGGAGCTGAGAACGTTGGTGTGAAGCCTGCAGCAGTGTTGGTGGGACAGAGATGACTGTGCTTGCCTCATCTGTGCAATCCTAGCGAGAGAGCTGCCAGTCCTGGTAAAGGGCTTCGTCAGGACTTGGGCAGTGACCCAGCCCAATCCTCGAGCCGCACTCCTTGGACAACGAGGTGGTGGGGGGAAGGGGGGAAGGGGGGCGGTGTGAACCTTATCCAAACATCGCAGATCCAGAGGGGGTTTGACGAGGGAAATGCCAGTGGGAGAGTCTGGAACGAGGCGACACAGGTACAAGGTAGGGGGGGACGGACATTTAACACTGAGGAATGTAGGGATCTCTGGAGCTCTTTGTCCCCGAGGGTGCTGGAGGCAGCATCACTGGGTGTAGATAAACAGGGCTGAGGGATGGGGGGGACTGAGGACTGAGGAGGAGGTGAGGCTTGGCACAGATCAGCCATGCTGGTGGGACAGGCTAGAGGGGCTGAGGCTGCTCCTGCTCCTGCTTTCTTGTACCCAACGCCAGCAGCCCCGAGGGAAGCGAGGCGGGTGAGCGTCAGAGAGCGTGAGTGTGTGTGTGTGTCTGTTTGTGTCCCTGTGTGTGTGGCTGAATGTGTGTGTGTGTGTGAGTGAGTGTATGTCTGTAGCTATGTCTGTGTGTGTGTGTGGCTGAATGTGTGTGTGTGTGTGTGTGTCTGTGTCTCTGTGTGTGTCTCTCATCTGTGTGTGTGTGTGTGTGTGTGTCTGTGTCTGTGTCTCTGTGTGTGTCTCTGCATTTGTGTGTGTGTGTGTGTGTATGTTTCTGTCTCTGTGTCTCTGTGTGTGTGGCTGAATGTGTGTGTGTCTGTATCTACGTCTGTGTGTGTGTGTGTCTGTCTGTATGGGTGTGTGTATGTGTGTCTATGCATGTGTGTGCATTGGTCTGTGCGTGTTTCTGTGCATACATCAGTGAGTGGAGTGTGCGGAGCGTAATGCTGGTGTAGGCAGCCCTTGTACACACACTGGCACTCTGATCAGGACACTCCACTCACTGGTGCACACACACGCGCGCACACACACACACACACACACACACACACACACACACACGCACACACACACATGCACGCACACACACACACGCACACGTGCACACTCGCACACACACGCACACCTCTACTCACAATTGCCAGTGTCCATGAGACAGTGACCAATCACAGTGTCTGTGAGAAGGTGACCAAACAGTCTCCATGACGCAATGACCCAACCACAATGTCATTCAGTCCGACAACCAATAACAACACTTGGGTGCACTCACCTCAACGCAGTGTCCCTAAAATAACAACCAATCACAGTGCTCGTGAGCTAATAACCAATCAACGTGTCCTTAAGACAGCACAGAAGCAGGCCCTTCGGCCCACCATGTCCATGCTGACCTTTGTACTAATCCCGTTTACCTACATTGTCTGCAATCTTCAGCAGCGGCCAATCAGGGCACTCACGAGGCAATACCCAATCACGGGGTCCCACGAGGCAATAACCAATCAGGGGGCCCCACGAGGCAATACCCAATCACGGGGGCCCCTCGAGACACTAACCAATCACGGGGCCCCACAAGGCAATAACCAATCACGGGGCCTAAGAGGCAATAACCAATCACGGGGCCCACAAGGTAATAAGCAATCATGGCACTCACAAGTTAATAACCAATCAGGGGGCCCACGAGGCAATACCCAATCACGGGGTCTCACGAGGCAATACCCAATCACGGGGTCTCACGAGGCAATACCCAATCACGGGGTCCCACGAGGCAATACCCAATCACGGGGTCCCACGAGGCAATACCCAATCACAGCACTCATGAGGTAGTTGGAATGTGAAGGTGTGCTGGAGGCAGGTTGCATTGGGACCTTCAGGACAGAATTGGGTTTACAATCGTCCCATGTGCCGGGATACAGTGAGAAGCTTTTGCCTGCGTGCCATCCAGACAGATCATTCCGTACATCAGTACGTCAAAGCAGTAAAAAGAAAATAGAATGCAGAATAAGGTGTTACAGTTACAGAAAAAGTGCAGTGCAGGCAGACAATAAGGTGCAAGGGCCACGACGAGGTAGATTGTGAGGTCAAGACTTCACCTTTATCGTACAAGAGGTCTGTACAAGAGTCTGGTAACTGCAGGATGGAAGCTTTCCTTGAGCCTGGTGGTACGCGCTTTCAGGTTTTTGTACCTTCTGCCCGATGGGAGGGGGGAAAAGAGAGAATGTCCGGGGTGGGAGGGGCCTTTGATTATGTCGGCTGCTTTCCCGAGACAGCGGGAAGTGTAGACAGAGTCCGTGGAGGGGAGGCTGGTTTCCGTGGTGTGCTGAGCTGTGTCCACAACTCTCCGCTGTTTCTTGCAGTCCCGGGCAGAGCAGTTGCCGTACCAAGCCGTGATGCATCCGGATAGGATGCTTTCTGTGGCGCATCAATAAAAGTTGGTGAGGGTCATCTGGGACATGCCGAATTTCCTTAGCCTTCTGAGGAAGTAGAGGCGCTGGTGAGCTTTCTTGGCCGTAGCGTCCACATGGTTGGACCAGGACAAGTTGTTGGTGACATTTACACCCCAGGAACTTGAAGCTCTCGACCATCTCCACCTCAACACCAGTGATACAGACAGGAGCGTGTGCTCCTCCCTGCTTCCTGACGTCATTGACCAGCTCCATTGTTTAGCTGACATTGAGGGAAAGGCTGTTGACTTGACCCCCATGTCACTAGGTAAATATCTGGTGAGGTAAATTTGCAAAGGCGTCAGAGACGGAACTGGTGAGTTGTTCTGGTGGAGTGTTGGCACAGACAGAGAAATTCCTCGATGGCCTCCCCCATACTCTTAGGATGTGATTGCTGGTTCTGGCAACTTCCAGTCCCGTCAAGGTCTTACAAGGTCCCCTCTTGTCCCTCGAATATTAGCCCAACATCCCGATCTCTCCTCAATCCCACCAACCCAGGGATCAGTCTCGTGGACCTTCACTGTGCTCACTGCACAGCAAGAACACCCTTCCTCACATGGGGAGACCCAAACACCACCCAGCACTCAAGGTGTGGTCTCACCAAGGCCCTGGACTCGGATCCTATCGCTGTGAAGGCTAGCACACTAGTTCATCTTCCTACCTCCTGCACACGCACACGTACTTTCAGCAGCTGGTGCACACGGACACCCAGGTCTCTCTGCGCCGCCCTCTTTCCTAAGCTATTGTTGTTCAGATAATGATCTGCCTTCCTGTTATTGATCACCTCCCATCGCACTGCATCTGCCACACACTTGCCCACCCCCTCACTCTGGAGCCTCTCTGCATCCTCCTCACACCCCACTGTCTCCTGCCCAGCTCTGTGCGGTCCAGAGACCCGGAGATATTACATTTAATTCCCTCGTCTAAATCAGAAATAAATAACAGATCTGTTGAGCACTGTACCCAATCACTGTGTCCTTGAGGCAATAACCAATCACGGCAGGCGTTAGGGAGACAGTAAGCCAATCACAATGCCTGTGTGATAGTAAGCCAATAACAGAGGGAATCTGTGAGACAGTAAGCCAATCACAGCACCTGTGAGAGAGTCAGCCAATCACAATGTCTGTGAGACAGTCAGCCAATCACAGTGCTCTGGAGCCAAGGACTCTGAGTATGTGAGGGAGTAAACCAATCACCTTCCAACAATCACAGATCTGTGAGACAACAACCAATCTCTGCCCTTAAGGTAATTACCCAATCGTAATGTTTGTCAGACATGAATCCAATCGATAGGACGGTAACCAATCACAGTGTCCCTGAGATAAATCAATCGCAGCTTCTGTGAGTAACCCAATCACTGTTTCCTAGATTAAGCAACCAATCAAATTGTCAGCGAGGCCGTTACCCAATCACTGTGCTTCTGACAACTTAACCCAATCGCTGTATCCATGAAACTATGAACAAATCACAAGGTGTTTTGGAAAGGGTGCCAACCATACCCTTAGTGATACAATAACCCAATCGCAATGTCCGTTAGGCAGTCACCCAATCACAGCGTCTGTTAGAATGTAATCCAGTCACAATGTTTGTGAAGATATAAACCAATCACAATATCCATGAGTGAATAATCTGATCACATAGGGTCCCTGAGAACCAATCACAGTGGCCATTAAAAAAAGTAATCCAACCACATTACCCATGACATAATAATCCAATCACAGCATCCCTTGGATGATCTTCCAATCACAGTACCCCTTTGACAGTCACCCAATCACAGTGTCCGTGAGATGACACCCAATCACGGACCACGCTGGAAACACTCAGCAGGACAGGCAGCGTCTGTGGGGAGTGACAGAGTCGCAATTTCAGGCCGAAGACCCTTCATCAGGACGGGGAGTGAGAAGCAGAGGGATTGTGTTGCAGGGAGCGGCGGGGAGGACGGAGGGAGGTCTCGTCCTCTCCGCTGTGACCTGGGTTCCTGCAGCGGTTTCTGGTTTTTATTTCAGTTTCTTTTGCTCCAGTGACCAATCACAGTGTCTGGGACAACAGTCCAATCACAGTGTTTGTGAGACAATAACCAATCACAGAACCCGTAAGATAGTAAACCATTTATAATATTCGCAAGTAAATAATCCAATCACAGTCTCTCTGAGACATTCTCAATGTGTTCATGAAACCATCACCCAATCACAGTGTCCGTGAGACAGTAAACCAATCAGTGTCCACGAGGCAATAAACCAATCATAGTATCTGTGAGACAATAAACCAATCAGTTTTCATGAGACAATAAGCCAATCATAGTGTCCATGAGACAATAAACCAATCACATACAACAAACAGAACTTTGGAAATACTCAGTGGGTCAGGCAGCGTCTGTGGAGGCGCAAGTCAATGTTTCAGGGCAAGATCCTGCATCAGTGTCTTCAGTAAACCAATCACAGTGCCCGTGAGACAATGAACCAATCACATTGCCCGTGAGAAAATTACCCAATCACAGAGGTGTGAGACGATAATACAGTTTTACTCATTAAAAGACAATAAACCAGTTCATCAGAGACCCACTCACAGCCACCCAATCACAACATTTGTGAGACAATATAAACCAATCACAGAGTCTGTGACAGGATAAACCAATCCTAGAGGCTGTGACAGGATAAACCAATCACGGGACTTGCTTCCACCTATACTTTTGTCAGCATCATGTGGGGTTACTCCATCACAGTGTGCGCGGTACGCCGAACCAATCAGAATGTCCCTGAGATGGTTACCCAATCACAGCCTCCGGGACACAATAAACCAATCACAATGTCCGTGAGCCATTAACACATTCAGAGTAGAAATGAGACGATGAACCAATCACAGACAACAAAAGCAGGAACTGCTGGAAACACCCAGCAGGTCAGGCAGCATCCGTGGAGAGACGTTTCAGGTTGAAGATCCTTCATCACTTCTTACGCTGAAGCGTGAACTTCGTCCCTGCCTCCACAGACGCTGCCTGACCCGCTGAGTGTTGCCAGCATTCTCTGCTTTTATTTCAGATTTTCAGCATCTGTAGGTTTTTAGATTTTCAAACCAATCATGGTGCAGGCGAGACAGTAAACCAATCACAGTGTCCATGAGACAATAGACCAATCACAGTTCAGGCAAGACAATAAACCAATCATAGTGTCTGTGAGACAATAAACCAATCATGGTGTCTGTGAGACAATAGACCAATCATGGTGCCCATGACACAATGACCCAATCACAGTGCCCGTGAGACAATGACCCAGTCAGAGATTCCACGGGACAATAACCCAATCAGACGGCTCGAGGGGAAGCTCCTGAGACGGGAGCACCGGGGAGCGAGGGTTCGACAGGAGGGAGCTGCCGTGGGACCAGCCACAGACTTGGGCAGCACCCAGGGGGCATTGACTTACCCTGTGTCTGTTGACATTCCTCTACCAGCCGTTGGGGAGGTCCGATCTCCTCCGGTTCATCCCGTTCTGAATCCTCGACTGGGGACGGTCCCTGTAACGGAAGGTGGACACAGCGGAACTGAGAGACCGTGGAGGACAGGGGCAGGCGAAGAGCAAACCCACTGACAACACCCAGACCCAGTGGCCTGCAACCCTGGGTACAAAACCTACCCCTGATCCCTGCCTGCTCCAACGCAAAGGGGGCATAGACTAGACCTGATACCGGACTAACATGGTTCTTCTTTAAGATAAGATATACCGTACGTCTTTGGACTGTGGGAGGAAACCGGAGCACCTGGAGGAAACCCACGCAGACACGGGGAGAACGTACAAACTCCTTACAGGCAGCGGTGGGAATTGAACCCGGGTCGCTGGCGCTGTAATAGTGTTACGCTAAGTGCTACACTACCGTGCCTGCCCGTCGACCACAATAAGGCAGGTATGTGGATGTTGGTCAGAGAGTTGTGGAGTTCTCCATGTTTGGGAAATGGTCTGCAGGAGTGCAACTTAGTCAAAGTCAAAGTCGAGTTTATTGTCAGATGCACAGGTCCATGTGTGCACGGGTGCAATGAAAAACTTGCAGCAGCATTGCAGGCACAGAGCATCAGATAAGCAGCATTCACAAGTGAAACATAAATTTTTACAAGGAAGAACGCAACTAAAACAAAGTCCATTTTAATGCAACGTGATCAAAGAGGTCCTGGTGTTGCTGTACTGAGGCAGTGATTAGGGTTGTGCCGGTTGGTTCAAGGACCAAATAGTTGAAGGGAAGTCGCTGTTCCTGAACCTGGTGGTGTGGGGACTTCAGGCTTCTGTACCTCCTGCCCGATGGGAGCTGCAGGAAGATTGCATGGCCCGAGTATTTGAGTTGGGACGTTATGTTGCAACTTTACAGAACACCGGTTAGACCACACTTGGAGCGCTGCGTGCAGTTCTGGTCACCACACCGCAGGAAGGAGGTGGCTGTGCAGGAGAGAGGGCACAGGGGATTCACCAGGGTGTTGCCTGGATTGGAGGACTTTGGTTATGGGGAGAGGTTGGAGAGGTTAGGCTATCATTTTTTCGGTAAAACTGTGTCCCGTCCTCCAGGTGCGGCCTCACCAGCACCCTGTACGACTGGAATGCAGCCTCCTTATTCGTAAGCTCCAACAACTTCGCTATAAACACCAACATGGCCGCTTGCCTCCTTAACTACCTGGAGTCATACAGCACGGAAACAGGCCCTTCAGCCCAACTGGTCTACACTGACCAAGACACCCATCTAAGCCAGTCCCATTTGCCCGCGTTTGGCCCATATCCATCTAAACCTTTCCTATCCATGGACCTGTCCAAATGTCTTTTAAATGTACCTGCCTCACCCACTTCCTCTGGCAGCTCATTACATATACGGACCACCCTCTGGGTGAAAAGTTTCCCCCTCAGGTTCCTGTTAAATCTCTCCCCTCTCACCTTAAACCTGTGCCCTCTAGTTCTTCATTCCCCAAACCCTGGGATAAACACAGTGTGCGTTCAACCTATCGATGCCCCTCATGATGTTATACACCTCTGTAATACCACCCCTCATTCTTCTACAGTGCAAGGGATAAAATCCCAACCTGCCCGACGTCTCCCCATAACTCGGTCCCACCAGTCCCAGCAACATCCTCGTAAATCTCCTCTGCACTCTTTCCAGCTTAGTAGCACCTTTCCTATAGCAGGGCGACCAAAGCGGAACGCAATATTCCAAATGCAGCCTCACGGACGTCTTGTATAACTGCAACGTCACCTCCCAACTTCCGTACTCATTGCCCTGACCGATGAAGGCCAGCGTGTCAAACACCTTCTTCACCGCCCTGTCTACCTGTGTCCACTTGTTAGAAGAATTAGCATTTAGGTCCTATCCACAAGAGAAGTCAATCAACGTTAAGGGAAATGGGTTCAGTGTAGGAAAGTGATCAAAGGTGGGATTGAGTTCTAGTTGGTAATTGGTTTATTATTGTCACATGTACAGTGAAAATACAGTGAAAAGCTTTTGCTTGCGCGCCATCCAGACAGATCATTCCGTACATAAGCACATCCAGGTAATACAAAAGGAAAACAGAGTGCAGAATTTGGTGTACAGAGGGATCTTTGGGTCCAAGTCCACAGCACTCTGAAAGTGGCTGCACAGGTTGATAGGGTGGTAAAGAAGGCGTTCGGCGCGCTTGCCTTTATCAGTCGAGGCACTGAGTTCAAGAGTCAGGAAGTTATGTTGCAGCTTTATAAAACTCTAGTCAGGCCACATCTGGAGTATTGCATTCAGTTCTGGTCGCCCCATTACAGGAAGGATGTGGGGGCTTTGGAGAGGGTACAGAAGAGGTTCACCAGGATGCTGCCTGGATTAAAGGGCATGTGCTATAAGGAGAGGTTGGACAGACTTGGGTTGTTTTCTCTGGAGCGGTGGAGGCTGAGGGGAGAGCTGATAGAGGTTTATAAGATTATGAGAGGCACAGATAGAGTGGACAGCCGGTATCTTTTCCCCAGGGTCAAAATGTCCAATACCGGAGGGTGAGAGGGGGAAAGTTCAAAGGAGATGTGTGGGGCAGGTTTTTTTACACAGAGAGTGGTGGATGCCTGGAATGTGCTGCCAGGGGTGGGGGGTGGAGGCAGATATGATAGAGGGGTTTAAGAGGTTCTTAGACAGGCCCATGGATGTGCAGAGAACAGAGGAAAATGGACATTGTGTAGGCAGAAGGGATTGGTTTAGTTCGGAACCATTAGCTTTATTAGTCCAGCACAGACATGGTGGGCCGAAGGGCCTGTTCTTGTGTTGTACTGTTCAATGTTCTGTGTTCCGAGTATAATGTTACAGCTACTGAGAAAGTGCAAGGGCTACGGTGAGGTAGATTGAGAGACCGAGAGTTCATCTTTCAGCGTCTGAGAGGCAGAGCAGGAGATGGGTTGAATGGCCTCCTTCCTGCTTCTATCTCTGAGGTTCTCACCTTTGCCAAGAGCAGTGAAAGAGTGGGGCTTGTGTGACTGTGTGGGGAGGGACGGGTTTCCACGTTGAATAATCTTACGGGCACATGAAACAGGTGTGAGAGAGGAAGAGCTCTGGAGTCGGGCCCGACACACTGTGGCCTCTGAGGTTTCAGAATGACGGCATACCACCCCCAGCTCCCGGGCGCACAGCTGAGCTCTGCGCCTAAGCGAGGTTTCGACACTAATTGTGAAACTCCGGCTGCGAGGCTGATGGTGGAGCGCGACTCTTCGCCCACAGGCCGAGCCCAGGGATCAAACCGTTTCCGATCCATCCCGCTGACCTTTCCCGAGTCCGCTCCCTCCCCGTCAGCTGGGTGAACTGCAAGGTCAGCCCGCAAACCCTCCCCCTCCCCCACCACGGCACACTCGAGATGCCATGGTGCACTTCACAGAGAGCCGGTGGGGCCCACAGCTGGGGCAACTGCATGCACATCTGGTCGCCCCACTGTAGGAAGGATGTGGTTATGATGGAGAGAGCAGGGAAGGAATTGACCACGATGATCAGAGAGCTATAATCATCGGGAGAGGCTGGGCTTGTCTTCCCTGGGGTGAAGGAGGCTGAGCTGTTGGTTAATTGGTTAACTTGTAATTGGTTTATTATTGTCACATGTACCAAGGTACAGTGAAAAACTTTTGTCTGCGTGCCATCCAGACAGATCATTCCATACAGAAGTACATCAAGGTAGTAAAAAGGTAAACAGAATGCAGAATAAAGTGTTCCAGTTACAGAGAAAGTGCAGTGCAGGCAGACAATAAGGTGCAAGGGCCACGACGAGGTAGATTGTGAGGTCAAGAGTCCATCTAGGGGACCCTTCAATAGTCTTATAACAGCGGGATAGAAGCTGTCCTTGAGCCTGGTGGTACGTACTTTCAGGATTTTGTATCTTCTGTCCGATGGGAGGGGGGAGAAGAGAGAATGTCCAGGGTGGGAGGGGTCTGTGATTAGGCTGACGTGAGAGGTGTACATATTATGAGGGAGACAGTGAAGGGAGATAGTGAGAACCTTTTTTTCTCACGGCGGCATTCCCAAGGAGGGATTAGCTATGTCGGCACAACATTGTGGACCGAAGGGCCTGTTCTGTGCTGTACTGTTCTATGATCTTTAATTTATGTTTTTCTTGTGAGTGTTGTCTCTCTGATGCCATGTGCCTGTGATGCTGCTGCAAGTAAGTTTTTCACTGCACCCGTGCACACACGGACTTGTGCATCTGACGATAAACTCCACTCGACTTTCTGTGACCTTGACAACCATTCCAGTCACCAAGATGCAGCAGGATACGGACCCGATGCAAGGAAATGGGATTAGTGTGGACCAGCACGCTGTACACAAGAAGGCCTCGCCCTCTTCCAATGCAGCTACCGCGGCAACTGCTTTAGGGCACAGCAAGACTCCACACAGGAGAAGGTGTTCAAGGCCCCCGTCCAGCTGCACGAGGCAATGTTGGTGGCCTGGGCAACACCCCTGCTTCTTCCGACTACCAATGAGGCGGTGTCCAAATCCCCCCGTCAAATCCCAGCCTGGTCTTCCTTGTGGTCCGAAGAGTTTTCCAAACTCAGTAACAAAGCTGTTGGTTAATTGGTTCATTTGTAATTGGATTATTATTGTACCGAGGTACAGTGAAAAACTTTTGTCTGCGTGCCATCCAGACAGATCATTCCATACAGAAGTACATCGAGGTAGTAAAAAGGTAAACAGAATACAGAATAAAGTGTTCCAGTTACAGAGAAAGTGCAGTGCAGGCAGACAATAAGGTGCAAGGGCCACGATGAGGTAGATTGTGAGATCAAGAGTTTGTCTTTTAGAGAATGGGAGATCCATTCAAGACTCTGATAACAGTCTTATAATGGTCGCCTCATTATAGGAAGGATGTGGAAGCGTTGGAAAGGGTGCAGAGGAGATTTACCAGGATGCTGCCTGGTTTGGAGAGGATGCATTATGAGGAGAGACTAAGGGAGCTCGGGCTTTACTCTTTGGAGAGGAGGAGGATGAGAGGAGACGTGATAGAGGTGTACAAAATATTAAGAGGAATAGATAGAGTGGACAGCCAGCGCCTCTTTCCCAGGGCACCAATGCTCAATACAAGAGGACATGGCTTTAAAGTAATGGGTGGGAAGTTCAAGGGAGATATCAGAGGGAGGTTTTTCACCCAGAGAGTGGTTGGGGCATGGAATGCGCTGCCTGGGGTGGTGGTGGAGGCAGGTACATTGATCAAATTCAAGAGATTGCTGGAGGGATATGTGGGAGGAAGGGGTTAGGTAGTCTTAGGCGAGGTTTAAAGGTCAGCACAACATGGTGGGCCGAAGGGCCTGTATTATGCTGTACTGTTCTATGTTCTATTAACAATGGGGTAGAAGCTGTCCTTGAGCCTGGTGGTACGTGCTTTCAGCCTTTTGTATCTTCTGCCCGATGGGAGGACAGAGAAGAGAGAATATCCGGGGTGGGTGGGGTCTGTGATTACATTGGCTGCTTTCCCGAGGCAGCGAGAAGGGTAGACCATGGAGGGGAGGCTGGTGTCCGTGATGCGCTGGGCTGTGTCCACAACTCTCTGCAGTTTCTTCTGGTCCCGGCCAGAGCAGTTGCCGTACCAAGCCGTGAGGCATCCGGATAGGATGCTTTCTGTGGTGCATCTGTAAAAATTGGTGAGGGTCATCAGGGACATGCCGGATTTCCTTACCGATCCCGCATGTCATTGGGATGTGGGAAGGAACCAAAGCACCCAGGGGGAAACCCCACCGGGGTCACAGGGAGTGGGATAAGCACTGCTCGAGGAACTCAACAGGTCGAGCTGCATCCATGGTGGGAAAGGAATTGTCGACATTTCAGGACCAAACTCTGCATCAGGACTGAGAGTGGGGGTGGAGGACAGACAGAACACGGAACAGTACAGCACAGGAACAGGCCCTTCGGCCCGCTATGTCTGTGCCAAACACGATGCCGAATTAAACCTAATTCCTTCGGCCTGCACATGGTCCGTCTCCCTCCATTCCCTGCACATTCATGTGTCCTAAGAGCCTCTTAAACCCCTCTATCGTATCTGCCTCCACCCCCACCCCTGGCAGCACATTCCAGGCATCCACCACTCTCTGTGTAAACAACCTGCCCCGCACATCTCCTTTGAACTTTCCCTCCTCTCACCTTAAATGCGCGCCCTCTGGTATTAGACATTTCAACCCTGGGGAAAGGATTCTGACTGTCTGCCCAGTACAATGAGGAGAGGAAATCTCCTGCCCGTCTTCCATCCCCACTCAGTCCCAGTGCAGGGTCTCGACCCGAAACGTCGACAGTTCCTCTCCCCCCACAGATGCTGCTCAACCCGCTGAATTCCTCCAGCAGACCGATTCTTGCTCCAGACTCCAGCGTCTGCAGTCTCCTGTGTCTCCAGTCACAGGGAGAACGTGCAAACTCCACACAGACAGCACCAGAGGTCGGGATCGAACCCGGGTCTCTAAGTGGATTAAATGTCTTTTTCCCATCTTGTATGAGTCTTTGAATTGACAAGTTCCCCAGAAATCTGGGACTCGGTTCATTGAAGGACAATCTTCTGGGCAGTACATAAATGCAGTGGGGAGAGCTGCTGCCTCCCAGCCCCAGAGACCCAGGTTCAATCCCGGCCTCTGGCGCTGTCTGTGTGTGGAGTTTGCACCTTCTCCCTGTGACCGCGTGGGTTTCCCCCGGGTGCTCCGGTTCCCTCCCACGTCCCAACCACGTGTGAGGTCGGTGGGTTAATGAGGGGAGAATGAGTTATGGGGAGAGAAGTGAGGACCAGGATTGGTCCGTGAGACAGCATGGACTGGATGGTCAAATGGTCTCCGTCAATGACACGGACAATCATGCACTTATTCTGTCCGGGAAGGGGAAAGGGAGGCGCTACCGAGGGAGATGGGGGGGGGGGGGTACAGGGAGGGGGAGGAGTTACTGAAGGAGGGGTGGGGTTACCGAGGGGGGAGGAGTTACTGTGGGAGGGGTGGGGTTACTGAGGGAGGGGATTACTGAGGGAGGGGGAGCTGTTACTGAGGCAGGAGGAGGAGTTACTTGAGGGAGGGGGGTTACTGAGCGAAGAGCGGGGTAAGTATAAGGAGCAGCCCACTTGCGATGGAGATGGGGTGAGGTGTTTTCTCTCGGAGGGCGGTGGGCCTTTGGAACTCGCGACAGGCGGGGGGAGCAGAGTCTGAACGTTTTTAAGGTGGGGGGGGAGATGGATTTTCGATAAGCGAGGGGGTGAAGGGTCGCTGGGGTGGGCAGGGACATGGAACCGATTGACAGTTTGTTAGAAGGGGCAACACCGGAGGGCTGGGATCTGCCAGGGGTCAGGGCGCCGGCCAACGGGAACATCGCACTCCAGCGGGGAGGGGAGGGGAGGGTAGGAGAGGAGAGGAGAGCCCCGGCTGGAGTTGCCAGTGGGAACCGGACAATGGAGTTCCATCAATGGCCCAGAATGGGCTCCTTGGGCCGAATGGCCTCAGTTTGTGATCTTGGAGCCTTGGGGCAAATGGGCTGTGGGATGTCGTCATCACGAAGTGGGGTGACCTCACCCTGCCCTCTGACTCCCAATGAGACATTCAACCACAGGAGGCCTCACAGAGAGGGGCCTGAGACAGCGAGAAAGTGTTGGGGGAGAGAGTGGGGGGGAGAGGGGGAGAGAGAGGGTGAGAGAGAGAGGGGAGAGAGAGAGAGAGAGAGGGTGGGGGATAATGATGGGATATAGTTATTGCATAAAGTTTACTATGTAATTTTCTTTTTGTGCTGAAACTAAATAAGGCCTATGAACAAATGTATGAAGTGTCAAATATTCTAGAGAGCCAGGCAGTGGGATTAGTTTGGAGACATACAGGGCTGTGGGGGGAGAGCGGGGCAGTGGGATTGGGTGGGACTGATACAGGGCTGTGGGGAGAGAGCGGGGCTGTGGGATTGGGTGGGAGGTAGAGAGATGAGTTGGAATCGAGAATGTGGGATAAGGAGCGGTTGGGAGGGAGGTGAAGTTTTGGAGGAGTTTGAGGAAGAGGATAAAGATTTTAAATCCTGCAAAGTCAGGACGCTGGGCAGCCGTGAGGCTTTGTCACCCTGCTCCTGCAAGAGTTAACCATCTACCTCCGTTAACAAATAACCCTTCAAACCACAGTGACTCAGGATCTCTGCTGCCTTTCATTCAGAGTTCCGTACCTTCAGATCCGAGGGAAATGGTTCGGAGTTGCTCCAGAGCCACGAGCTTTGGTTGGAACCGGCCGATTGTGTCCGAGCTGAGCCGGTGGACGCTCGCTTCCTCCGCGGTCGGTGGACTTTAGCGCCGGGCTGCGTGTGGCCTGCGCTTGGCCTGTGGGGCTGGCGTTACACAGCCCTGTTCACACGGGAGGCTGTGAGTGCAGTGCGAAGCTTCCCCTCCTCCCCGCACATCTCCGGAGCTGTGAAACGGTTCAAACAAAGTCACGGAGGTGTCGCCCTGACGCCCCAGCTGAAAGTGTTTCGGGCGCGTTCTGTGTCAGGTTGTGTGTGTTTCTGTGTGTGTGTGTGTGTCTGTGTCTGTGCGTGGGCACATCTGTGTATGTGTGTGTGTGTGTATGTGTTTTGTGCATGTGTGTTTTGTGCCTCTGTGTGTGTTCGTCTGCCTGTCTGTGTGCACGTGCCTGTATGTGTATATCTGTGTGTGTGTCTGAGTGTGATTGTGTGTGAGTGTTCATGTGTGTGTGTATGGTTGTGCGCCTGTATATGTGCGTGCATCTGTGCGTCTGTGTGTGTGTGTGTGTATGTGCTTGTGTGTGTGTGTGCGCATCTATGCGTGTGTTTGTGTGTGTGTGCCTCTATGTGTGATTGTGTGCATGCCTGTGTGTGTGTGCGTGCCTCTGTGTGTGTGTGTGTGTCTGTGTGTATGTGAGCACTTGTGCATGTGTGAGTGTATGTGTGTGCACGTGTACATGTGTGAGTGTGTGAGTAATGTGTGTGTGCGTGTCGGTGTGTGTGTGTGTGTGTGTGTGTGTGTGTGTGTGTGTGTGTGTGTGTGTGTGTGTGTGAGTGAGGCCACATCCAGACGCTGAGCTCAGACCTCAGACTGAGTAGAACCGTGAGTCTCGGCTGCATCAGAGGTGTCGGCTCAGTGTGAAACTGTTGACCAGACGGCAGATGCAGGAACTCTAGCAGCCGAGGCTCAGAAAGTGTCAGGGAGAAGTCGGCACATCGCGGCCACAGAGGAACTGAGCGCAACGTGACGGAGCCTGTCTCTAGAACCTTGCCCTATCTCCTGCAGCACAGCGCTCCCTCCTCACCACCCCCCCAACAGAGTGATGCTCCCTCCTCACCACCCCTCCCACAGAGTGATACTCCCTCCTCACCACCCCTCCCACAGCGCTCCCTCCTCACTGCCCCTCCCGCAGTGCTCCCTCCTCACCACCCCTCCCGTGGCGTTCCCTCCTCACCACCCCTCCTGCGGCGTTCACTCCTCACCACCCCTCCCACAGAGTGATGCTCCCTCCTCACCTCCCATCCCACAGCGCTCCCTCCTCACCACCCCTCCCACAGCGCTCCCTCCACACTGCCCCTCCCGCAGTGCTCCCTCCTACATCCCAACCTCATTCTGTGAGGTTATCACAGCGACACCAATCGGCGCAGACCCCCAGGGTCTGAGCAAAGATGGCGTGCCAGAATCTCTACTTTCTTAGACATTTAAGGAGGTTCAGTTTGTCACCGAACACTCCAAGAAACTTCCGCAGATGAACTGTCGAAAGTGTCCTGACTGGTTGCATCAGGGTCTGGGATGGCAATTCGAATGCGCAGGAACGCAAGAAGCTGCAGAGAGTCATGGACTCAGCCCAACACATCACGGGCACATCCCTCCCCACCATCGGGAGTATCTACAGGAGGAGCTGCCTCAAGAAGGCAATGTCCATCATCAAAGATCCCCACCATCCGGGGCTGTGCCATCTCCTTGCAGCTCCCATCGGGCAGGAGGTACAGGAAGTCCCCACACCACCAGGTTCAGGAACAGTGACTTCCCTTTAACCAGTCAGTTCTTGAACCAACCAGCACAACCCTGATCACTGCCTCAGCGACAGAACACGGCGCACCACCTCTCGCACTGCTGTGGACTTGTCTCTGATGGTGTGTTTTTGCACTAGTCTTTTCCTTCACCATCTTGTATAATTTTTACACGGAGAGCGGTGGGTGCCTGGAATGTGCTGCCAGGGGTGGGGGTGGAGGCAGATACGATCGAGGGGTTTAAGAGGCTCTTGGACAGGCACATGGATGTGCAGAGAACAGAGGGATGTGGACATTGTGTGGGCAGAAGGGATTAGTTCAGTTAGGCGTTTAATTACTAGTTTAATTAGTTCAGCACAACATGGTGGGCCGAAGGGCCTGTTCCTGTGCTGTACTGTTGTGTGTTCTATGTACTGGAAGACATGCATTTAAGGTAAGAGGGGGGTACATTGAACGGAGGGGTGCAGGGCAAAGTTTTTTACACAGAGAGCAGTGGGTGCCTGGAATGGGCTGCTAAGGGTGGAGGCAGATATGACAGAGGGGTTTAGGAGGCCGTTAGACAGACGCATGCATATGCAGGGAATGGAGGGAGATGGGTCATGTGTAGGCAGAAGTGATTAGTTTAATTTGGCATCATTTTCGGCTCAGACGTGGGTCTCGACCTGAAACGTCGACAGTTCCTCTCCCCCCACAGATGCTGCTCGACCCGCTGAGTTTCTCCGGCAGATGGTTTGTTGCTCCAGATTTCAGCTCCTGCCATCTCCCCGTGTCTCCACTGTTCCTGTGCTGTGTTCCATGCCTCCCTCTCAAATGGGCAACCCCTTTGTTCCGATGCATTGCCCGCTGGTTCCAGGGTGGGAATCATCTTCCCAGGATCTCTGCCTCGAAGGATGGGTGCGGCGGAGTTTGGATGTTTTTAGGTTAATGTTACAGAGGCTAGGCAGGAGCTGAGGTGGCAGGGTATGTCTGAGGCACTGAATTTCCTGGCTCTTCTTCCCCCATTGAGCTCTCGGTGTTCTCTTCCTCATTTGGAACAGCCATCCCAAACTCAATCCGGTCGATCCACCTCTCCTGCGGTGGAAACTCCTGGATCTTTCTAATCCCCCTGCACTCTCCCACTACTTATCCAGAGTTCCCTGACCCTGAAAACAATATCCCAAACCTTCCGAATCCATGGATTTGGCATCCAACAAAGATTGTTGCTTATTCCAAATAATAGACCATTTAACTTTTGTGTTTTCTTTCATTGAAGGGATGAGGGCTTCACAGACCGAGTCAGCATTTAATTGTCCATCCCCTAGTCATTGTCATTGAGTCACACAGCACAGAAACAGGCCATTCGGCCCAACCGGTCCGTGCCGACCATGATGACCATTTAAGCTGGTCCAATTTCCCTTAATCCCCTGAACCTTTCTTATCCACATACCTGTCCGAGTAACTTTTTAAATGTTGTTACTGTACCTGCCTCAACCACTTCTTCTGGCAGCTCGTTCCACATACGGACTGCCCTCTGAGTGAAAAAGTTGCCCCTCAGGTTCCTATTAAATCTCTCCCCTCTCACCCTAAACCTGTGTCCTCTAGCTACCAGCCCTGGGAAAAGTCTGTGCGCGTTCACCCTATCGATGCCCCTCGTGATTTTATCCACCTCTATAAGGTCTCCCCTCGGTCTCCCACGCCCCAGTGAATAAAGTCCCAACCTCTCTCCATAACTCAGTCCCTCGAGTCCCAGCAACATCCTCGTAAATCTCCTCTGCACTCTGTCCAGCTGAATGTCATCTCTCCTCCAGCAGGGTGACCCAAACTGGACACCATACTCCAAATGCGGCCTCACCAACGTCGTGTACAAGTTGCCCCCGAGAAGGTGGGGGTGAGCTGCCGTCTCTAACCGCTGATGTCCTTGAGGTGTGGGTACACCCACAGTGCTGTCGGGTAGAGGGCCACAGGATTTTGACCCAGCGACGGTGAAGGAACGGCGATATGTTCCCAAGTCAGGATGGTGTGGGGCTCGGAGGGCAACTGCCAGGGGGTGGTGACCCCCGTGCTTCTGCAGCCCTTGTCCTTCCAGCTGGGAGAGCTGGTGGGTTTGGAAGCTGCCATCTGAGGGGTCTCGGTGAGTGGCTGCAGTGTGTCCTGTAGAGGGTACACACTGCATCAGGGGTGGAGTTGGTGAGTGGGAGTGGGTAGGGTGCCTAGCAAGTGGGCTGCTGTGTCCTGGTTGGTGTCAAGCTTCTGAAGTGTTGTTGAAGCTGCTCTCACCCAGGCAAATGGGAGTGTCCTGTCACACTCCTGACTGGAGCTTTGTAGATGGTGGACAGGATTTGGGGGGTTACAGGCTGGGATCTAATCCAGGGGTTTGTGGGTTTTATATATAGAGTAACAGATCCCTGGGACTGTTTTACAGGCTGGGATCAAATTCAGGGGTTCGGGGGGGGGTTTATATATAGAATAACAGATCCCCAAGAGTGGGTTACAGGCTGGGATCTGATCCAGGGGTTCGGGAGGTTTATATATAGAATAACAGATCCCCAAGAGTGGGTTACAGGCTGGGATATAATCCAGGGGTTCGGGAGGTTTATATATAGAATAACAGATCCCTGGGAGTGGGTTACAGGCTGGGATCTGATCCAGGGGTTCGGGAGGTTTATATATAGAATAACAGATCCCTGGGAGCGGGTTACAGACTGGGATCTGATTCAGGGGTTCGGGGGTTTATATATAGAATAACAGATCCTTGGGTTTGAGTTACAGGCTGGGATCTTATCCAGGGGTTCAGGGGGTTTATATATGGAATAACAGGTCCCTGTAGTGAGTTACAGGCTGGGATGTAGTCCAGGATTTTGGGGGGGGGGGGGGTGCGGGGGTGTGAGGGAGTGCCACACCATGACAGGTGAGCTACTCACCACAGGATTCCCAGCCTCTGACCTGCTCTTGTTGCCAGCCAGTGCACACGACTACAGCCGGTCAGCACTAACTCCCAGGATATTGCTGGTGGGGGATTCAGTGACGGAAATGCCCTTTGACTGCTGAATAACAATTTACCAACAATCTGTGGGGTGGGGGTGAAATGATTGCAAAGCTGGGGTGAATTTAATTTCAGAAACATGTTTAAACTGATTAGATCCAGGTCTAATAATGAAAACATCAAAGTGAAAATATTGAGATGAGCTTGGCTTACCTGGGTTTAGAAATTGTTTTGCTGTTTTCTAAGAAATCAGTGTTTTGCTTCCCATCTGAAGCTAATTTACAGTCACTGCTGTATCGTTGTTTGACAGTACTGCAGGATGCTAGCAGCTCAGCTCCTTCTAACAGTCCCATTTCTCTCATACTTAGACCCCGATGGGGGCGGTTTTAACCTGAAATTACTTTCAAGGGGTTTGGAGTTTTGTCAAACTTTACCAATTCAATAACTCTGAAATTCCAGAACCCTCCAATAAGACAGGAGCAAACTCAAAAGTTTGATAGAGTTTGACATGATAGAGGTATATAAAATATTGAGAGGAATAGACAGAGTAGACAGTCAGCGCCTCCTTCCCAGGGCACCAATGCTCAAGACGAGAGATCATGGCTTTAAGGTTATGGGTGGGAGGTTCAGGGGAGATGTCAGAGGGAGGTTTTTCACCCAGAGAGTGGTTGGTGCATGGAATGCGCTGCCTGGGGTGGTGGTGGAGGCAGATACATTGAACAGGTTCAAGAGCTTGTTGGATAGGCACATGGAGGAATGTGAGATCGAGGGATATGCGGGAGGAAGGGGTTAGATAGTGTGAGGGTGGTCTGATGGACGGCACAACATGGTGGGCTGAAGGGCCTGTTTTGTGCTGTATGGTTCTATGGTTTATTCAACATAAAACCCACTTGCTTAAATGGTCAGAATTCAAAATAAATGGATTGTAAAAAGTTATCAGAATCAAGTCTACAGTGTTAATTGATCAAAACAACTGTTTTAGATCCAATAATAATTTAAGTCGCTATTCTACAATCACAAATTCTTAATATAACAAAAGCACTGTGGAATGGTAGGGATCCAGTCAAGGGATCTGGGTGTTTTAGAGAGAATAACTGATCCCTGGGAGTGAGGTTTTTATAGACAAAGTTATAGGCTGGGATCTGATCCAGGGGTTCGGGGGGGTTTATATATAGAATAATAGGTCCCCGGGAGTGGGTTACAGGCTGGGATCTGATCCAGGGGTTCGGGGGGGTTTATATATAGAATAATAGGTCCCCGGGAGTGGGTTACAGGCTGGGATCTGATCCAGGGGTTCGGGGGGTTTATATATAGAATAACAGGTCCCCGGGGTGGGTTACAGGCTGGGATCTGATCCAGGGGTTTGGGGGGGTTTATATAGAATAATAGGTCCCCGGGAGTGGGTTACAGGCTGGGATCTGATCCAGGGGTTCGGGGGGTTTATATATAGAATAACAGGTCCCCGGGAGTGGGTTACAGGATGGGGTCTGATCCAGGGGTTTGGGGGGGGTTTATATATAGAATAACAGATCCCTGACAGTGAGTTACATGCCGGGATCTAATTCAAGGGGGTTATACACAGTGGTGAGGCAGCACTGCACTGCGGGAGTGTGGCTAGGGGGGAGCGCCACCCGCGGGAGGAAATTAACTGGAAGACCACCCAGATATGAGGAGGGGGAGCCACCTTTAGCAACCGCGCCCCCCCCCCCCCCCACAGGCCCTGACACCAACAGTCATTCCCCAACCCAAGACATTGGCCAGCTTGGTCTTTGGACATGGCTGATTGTGGGATCTTGCTGTGCCCTTGTTTGAGGGGTTGTGGAGGATCTCAAGCGAGGGCAGGACACTGATGACATTAACCCTTGGCGTGCTGGCTTTCCAACTGCCTGCCGAGCTACCTGTGGCTGAAAGTGATGTCAATGAAAATCAGGAGCGCGCGCCATACACGCACACGCATGCATACACGCACGCACGCACGCACGCACGCACGCACACACACACACACACACACACACACAGCTCGCGTAATGAGTCAGCACCAGGGCTGCTGAACCGCTCTTGCTTTCAGAATGCCTCGTCAAGGGGACTGGGGGCGTCGAGATTGGTGGCTCGGCTCTGCCGGGGGCCAGGGGACAAGCGGTAGGGTTGGGGGGGTGTTTATAATTACCTCTCCGCCCACCCCCCCCCCGTCAACCCTCTCACCCAATCGGTGGAATGTGAAGAGTTAGAAGGAGATCGTTTGGCCCGTTGTGTGGGTGCTGGCTGTAAAACAGGCCACCAGTCCAATCCCAGGTTTCACATTTCCTCCCAGCCGAGGAGGAGGCCATTTGGTCCATCCTGTCCAAGCTAGCTCACAGAGCAATCCCAATCCCCAACTAGTTCTCCCCTGTAACCGATTAACACAGAACGGCACAGGAACAGGCCCTTCGGCCCACCATGTTGTGCTGAACTAATTAAACTAGTAATTAAACGCCCAACTAAACTAATCCCTTCTGCCTGCACAATGCCCACATCCCTCTGTTCTCTGCACATCCATGTGTCTAAGAGCCTCTTAAACCCCTCTATCGTATCTGCCTCCACCCCCACCCCTGGCAGCACATTCCAGGTAAAAAACTTGCCCCGCACATCTCCTTTAAACTTTCCCCCCTCTCACCTTCAATGCACGCCCTCTGGTATTGGACATTTCCACCCTGGCTAAAAGATACCGGCTGTCTACTCTATCTGTGCCTCTCATAATCTTATAAATGTCCATCAGCTCTCCCCTCAGCCTCCGCTGCTCAGGAGAGAACAACCCAAGTCTGTCCAACCTCTCCTTGTAGCTCATGCCCTCTAATCCAGGCAGCGTCCTGCTGAACCTCTTCTGCACCCTCTCCAAAGCCCCCACACCCGTCCTGTAACGGGGTGACCAGAACTGAATGCAATACTCCAGATGTGGCCTGACCAGTGGCTTTGCCCACTGCCCCACTTCCTCAGCTTTCGTTCTTTCACACACATGCTGCATCCTGCCCTCTGCCATTTACCTAATCCCCCCATAGATCTCTCCCCCTTCCATTCCCCCTCTTCTCTCTCCCCCCCTTCCCATCTGTCCTTTCCTCTCTCCCTCCCCTCTCTCCCCTCCCCACTCTCTCTCCCTCCCCTCTCTCCCTCCCTCCCCTCTCTCCCCTCCCCACTCTCTCTCCCTCCCCTCTCTCCCCTCCCCACTCTCTCTCCCTCCCCTCTCCCTCTCTCTCTCCCTCCCCTCCTCTCTCTTCCCCCTCTCTCCCCCCTCCTCTCTCTCCGTCCCTCCATCCCCTCGCTTCCCCCCCCCCCTTCCCTCTCTCTCTCTCCCTCTCGCTGGCTGACTGTGTAACCCAGGCACCTTGATCAGATTAGACATTTATTTCGGGTTAATCCCACTTTACAAAAACACCTTTAAAAAAAAAATCCCCGCAAGGTTACTTTGCATTTCTGACTAAAATCTTCAACGAGATTTACAGTCCGAACTCAGAAATAACCCACGTTCACCACTTGGCTGAGCACCATTCAACCCCCAGGTACACCAGACCGACAATATTTTCAGCTGACTTTTGTCGTACATCAAGGTCACCGCCGATTCTTCGAAGAGCACGCCTGCTCTTGGAACCCAGACTGACTTCTAACCAACAGCATTTCTGGGAACATCTGAAAAAAAAGTTTCGCTTGGAATATCCTCAAACTTAATATTCCAACTGAGCTGCAGCGCGGCACTCCCTCCTTGCCGCCCCTCCCGCAGCGCAGCGTGGCACTCCCTCCTCGCCGCCCCTCCCGCAGCATGATGCTCCCTCCTCGCTGTCCCTCCCGCGGCGCTCCCTCCTCACCGCCCCTCCCGTGGCGCTCCGTCCTCACCGCCCCTCCCGTGGCGCTCCCTCCTCGCCGCCCCTCCTACGCTGCGGTGCTCCCTCCTCGCTGCCCCTCCCGCAGCGCTCCCTCTTCGCTGCCCCTCCCACAGTGCGGAACTCCCTTCTCACCACCCCTCCCGCAGTGCAGCGCCCCCTCCTCCCCTCCCCTCCCACCACACTGTTCAGTGACGCCCCTGTCCCAGTCTCTGCTCAGGACCCTCAAACCCCACGACCCCCTAACCCTGGGGTAGGTCTACAAAGCAGCTGAGAGTGGGGTGTGATCTGCTGAGGCGGGGGTGGAGGAGTGGGCGAGAGGAAGCAGCTATTTGACTGGGTGAGACCCCACCAGCTCAGATGCAAAGTATGAAAATCTCCCAAAATGGTTGTGCAACGGGAGCAAGGAAGGACGGAGCAGAAATCGGAGAGGGAGGGAGGGAGTTTGGAGATATTTCTCTACCCCTAAGACCTGCGGAGATGGAATCACGGAATATATTGTTGCCCCAGGGAGTCCAGGTGTGTGGGGACAGGAATAGATCGGTATTTTATAGGATGTGTTCCTTGTGGCCTGACCCAAGGACAGGGTAGGATTCCTTTACTCAGCAGTAGTTAACAGGATTACCCGCCCCAGCTGCTTAGTTACTGCCACAGGCATTGATCCCGTGAAGCATTAGCAGGCACCACTAATCCCCAGCACCTCCGCGTCAGTGTCTGCAGACAGAGGTCGGCTCCGCTGGAAGTATTCAACCTCCAACACCCCGCCTCGGGTCTGATCCCTTCCCGCAGCACACACCTCCCTCCCACCCAAAATTCCCAACTCGTTCGATTTCCCAGCACCACACCCATCCCTCCCTCGGGCCTTTACACCGCACCCCGTTTCTGTAGCCCCTCCCCTCCTTGTCTCGGTCTCCCCCTCCAGCCCCTCCCCTCCCCTGTCTCCCCCTCCGGCCCCCATGCCCCTCCCGTCTCTGTGACCCCCGCCGGCCTCCACACCCCTCCCCGTCTCTGTAACCCCCGCCAGCCCCCTCCTCTCCGGGACGCACTTTGCTACATCAGCCGACGCTTGGACACCGCACACAATCACCACGTGCTGTCCGCTCTTGGAAAGACTAAATAAGACAGACGTCTCCTGTTCTGATGTTTTATTCGAGAAATGCCTCTCCTGAGTTGGTTTATCAAGCGTTTCCTATGGTACATAGTCTGGAACCAGACCTACAGAGAGTCTAACAAAGAGATTATCCCATCTGCAATCCCATTCCTATCTCTGCGACCTGTTTCCCAAGCCGAGGGTGGACATGTTAGCATGTTGTTGGTCAGCGGGGCACTCATTTTGTGTAGCCACTGGTCAGCAGGGTGGGCATTTTAGGTGTGGTCACTGGTCACCAGGGTGGCCATTTTAGGTGTGGCCACTGGTCGGCAGGGCAGCCATTTTAGGTGTGGCCACCAACGACAATGGCGGCTGCCTTGGAAGGTGAAGGGGAGCGGGGCCAGAGGTGGCACTGAGGCTCTCCTGCGCTAAGGCTGTCCAAGCTGGTGACAACCCCCCACCAAGTGAACTGGGGCAGGGTCAGGGGTGAAAGGTTAAGTGGCTAATATTACAACTCCAGGCCAAGAACCAGTGCTGAAGGAAAGCCCAGCAGGGGAGTCAGGTGGTGGGACAGGGTGCGTGCGGTCTGCACGTTGGAGAAGGGGGGAGGGAGGAGGGTTATCAGGATTACGCGTCACACAAGCCCCATAGTCCCTCCCCAGTCTCTCTCCCCCTCCCCAAGAGGGCAAGGGCGAAATCTTGTCCAGATGGAGGCGACACAACGCTAATGGCCTGGGACGCTGCCTCCCCGGCCTTGGAGAGACGGGGTGGGGGGTGGAGAGGAAGAGGGAAGGGAGGGCAGGGAAGGATGTCTACTTGTCCGCAGCCTTCTCCTCCGTTGGGGCGGGGTCAGTCTGCACTTGATTGGACGAGAACGTGCTGGTGAGAGCCTTGGCGGCAGCGCACACAGTCTCCAGCGGGCCCTTCTCTAGGAGGTAACCATCGGCGTCGCTCTCCGGTTCTGACTGCTCGAGTGCAGCCAAGGCGGAAACGCTCAGGTATCGCAGTCCGGTCAGCACACCCAGCTTACGGAGAAGAACAAGGACGAATAAAAACACAGGCCCGCGTAAAATTAACGCCAACCATGTAATCCGCCTCTACAACAGGCGGTGTCATCGACAGTGAAGAAGGTTCCCAATAATTAGAGGGAGATCTTATCAGCTGGGTAAGTGGGCCCAGGTAGGGCAAATGCAGGGTGTTGTGCTTTGGGAGGACAAACCAGGGTAGGGCTTTCACAGTGAACGGTAGGGCCCTGGGGAGTGTTGTAGAACAGAAGGACCCGGGAGTACAAGCACATGGTTCCCTGAAAGTGGCATCGCAGGTAGACAGGGCGGTGAAGAAGGCATTTGGCACACTGGCCTTCATCAGTCGGGGCACTGAGTATAGAAGTTGGGAGGTTATGTTGCAGTTGTACAAGGCGTTGGTAAGACCACACACCCCTCGACAACACTCCCCAGGGCCATACCATTTACTGTGCAAGCCCTACCCTGGTTTGTCTTCCCAAAATACAACATCTCGCATTTATCCAAATTAAACTCCATCGGCCACTCCTTGGCCCACTGACCCAGTTGATCAAGATCCCATTGCAACCTTAGATACCCTTCTTCATTGTCGAGCACACCACCGACTGTAGTGTCACGTGCAAACTTACTGACCGCTACACTCTCATCCAAATCGTTAACAGAAATGACAAACGTTTTACAAGTCGTTGGTGAGGCCGCACTTAAGAGTGCTGTGTAGTTTTGGTTGCCCTGTTATAGGAAAAACGTCATTAAACTGGAAAGAGTGCAGAGGAGATTTACGAGGATGTTGCCAGGCCTCAAAGGCCTGAGTTATAGGGAGAGTTTGGGCAGGCTGGGACTTTATTCCTTGGAGTGTAGGAGACTGAGGGGAGACCTTATAGACGTTTACAAAATCACGAGGGGCATCGATAGGTTGAACGCACACAGTCTTTTTCCCAGGGTTGGGGAATAAAGAACTAGAGGGCACAGGTTTAAGGTGAGAGGGGAGAGATTTAATAGGGACCTGAGGGGCAACTTCTTCACCCAGAGGGTGGTCCGTATGTGGAACAAGCTGCCAGAGGAAGTGGGTGAGGCAGGTACATTAACAACATTTAAGAGACAATTGGACAAGTACATGGATAGGAAAGGTTTAGAGGGATATGGGCCAAATGTGGGCAAATGGGACTAGCTTGGATGGGCATCTTGGTGGGCATGGACCAGTTGGGCCTAAGGGCCTGTTTCCGTGCTGAAGCTCTCTGTCTCTGCCTCCTCCCCTCCCCCAACCACTGGCCCCTTCTCCAGGCTTCTCGAGGTTCCTCGAGGCTCATTGGTCGGCCCCATTTCACAGGAGGGTGTCCCACTCCCTGTCTTCCCCCCTCCACCCCAATCTTGTTCCTACCTCCCCTCCAACACTGGCAACCTTCCGGTGCCAAATAAAGGCACAAACTGAACCACTCGGCCCCTCCATCCTATCCTGCCCTGTCTGTTAATCGATAAGATCATGGCTGATCTCTGTGCATATCGGTGTAGATTGAGGCCAATCATCCCATCGAGCCTATGCTGGATTACAGAGCAATCCTGTCACTCATATCCACCCCCCCCCCATTTATCTCCCTGTAGCCATTCCCACGAACTCCCCAAAGATTCCTTCAAGTTCCTGGGAGTGAACATCACCAACAGCCTGTCTTGGTCAAATCACGTAGATGCCACGGCCAAGAAAGCTCACCAGTGCCTCTACTTCCTCAGGAGGCTAAAGAAATTTGGTTTGTCCCCTTTGACTCTCACCAACTTTTATTGATGCACCACAGAAAGCATCCTATCTGGATGTATCACGGCTTGGTACGGCAACTGCTCTGCCCAGGATCGCAAGAAACTGCAGAGAGTTGTGGACACAGCCCAGCGCATCACGGAAACCAGCCTCCCCTCCTTGGACTCTGTCTATACCTCTCGTTGTCTTGGTGTAGCAGCCAGCACAATCAAAGACCCCACCCACCCGGGACATTCTCTCTTCTCTCCTCTTCCATCGGGTAGAAGATACAGGAGCCTGAGGGCACGTACCACCAGACTTAAGGACAGCTTCTACCCGACTGTGATAAGACTATTGAACGGTTCCCTTATATGATGAGATGGATTCTGACCTCACGATCTACCTTGTTGTGACCTTGCACCTTATTGCACTGCACTTTCTCTGTAGCTGTGACACTTTACTCTGTACTGTTATTGTTTTTACCTGTACTACATCAATGCACTCTGTACTAACCCAATGTAACTGCACTATGTAATGAATTGACCTGTACGATTGGTTTGTAAGACAAGTTTTCCACTGCACCTCGGTACAAGTGACAATAATAAACCAATATCAATACCAAGATTCTCCCCCTCCCCCATACACTGGGGGCCAATCAACCCACCGACCTCGCCCGTTGTTGGGACGTGGGAGGGGACCAGAGCACTCATGGGGGGGGAGGAACCCACGTGGTCACAGGGAGAACATGCGCACTCCGTACACAGACAGACAGTACCGGAGGTCGGGATCGAACCCGGGGCTGTGAGACAGTGGCCCCACCCCGCTGAGCCACCATATCACCCACCCCTCATCAGCTCACTTATCAGGAACCTCCCTCTGCCTCAGAAACCTCCAAAGACTCTGCTCCCACCGTCCCTCTGAGAGTTTGAACGACCCAGCGTCCTCAGAGAGAAAACATCTCACCCCATCTCCGTCTTAAAAGGGACACCCCTTATTCTTAAAGTGATTCCCACCCCCACGCCCACTCCTCCCCATTCTGGACTCTCCCACAGGAGGCGACACCCTCTCTGCACTCACCCTATCCACTCCCCTCGGGATTTGTGTTTGAATGCAGCCTCCTAAACTCCAGCCTGTCCACCCCCTCCTGAGGAGCCAACCCACCCACTCCAGGCATCGGCCCAGTAACCCTTCTCGGAACTGCTCCCAATGCCTGGACGTCCTCCGTGGTCTCAACACTGTCCCATAGAAATGGAGCACAACCTGCCCACTTTTGTATCGAGTCGCCCTTGCAACGAACGATGCCTTTGCCCAAATTACTTCCTGTACCCCCATACCAGCCTGTGTGAGTCATGCACCCAGATCTCAAACCTCTGCTCCCCCTCACCATTTCGGGTGATCCCACTCCATCCCCTTGGCCTCTGGGGGGGGGGGGGTGTGGGAGTTGGAGGGGCAATGCAGCCAATGGGGGGGAAGAGGAGGACACAGATCAGAAGGGAAGAGGGGAGAAGCTCCAAGGAATGGCAGCTCGAGTTTCTGGGAGGGGCTGTCGAGGACAACGAAGGGGGGGGCGGCTATCGATGGTGGATTGGAACAGAGACGAGCCGGGCATCAGGGCAGAGGGCTGGAGTACAACTGTACAAGTCGGGGTCCCTGAGCACCCACCTGTGAGTGTCCGACTGTGGATCTCGGGGTCTGTACTGAATCAGCTCCCCGCGGTCCAGCACTACATGGGGTACTGGTCGAAATAAACACCGTGGCAGAGTGGTGCAGCGGGTAAAGCCGCTGCCTCGTGGCTCCACTGACCCAGGTTCAATCCCAACCTCCAACAGAGTGTGTGTGTGTGTGTGTGTGTGTGTGTGTGTGTGTGTGTGTGTGTGTGTGTGTGTGTGTGTGTGTGTGTGTGTGTGTGTGTGCATGTGCGCGCGTCTGTCTGTACGGAGTTTCCATGTTTTCCCTGTGACTGTGTGGGTTTCCCCCGGGTGCTCCGGTTCCCTCCCACATCCCAACGATGTGCGGGGTCAGTGGGTTAATTGCGGCCCCCTGAGTGTGTGGGCGGGGGGTGGAATCTGGGGGGAGTTGGTGGGAATGTGGGGAGAATCAAATGAGATCAGCATGAATGGGTGGCTGGCAGTTAGCAGGGACCCTGTGGGCCGAAGGGTCTGTTTCCCTGCTGTGCCTCTCCAAGATGCTTTCCAAGAATGCGAGTCCTTCTGGTAAGGGGTGAAGCCCTGTCCCTCGATGGTGGGGAGAGCTGTACCCGTGATGGAACCGGCTGAGTCCCACCGCTCTCTGCAGCCTCGTGCGTTCCTGGAGCTCCCACACCAGGCCATGTTGTACGGAGGGAACCAGTCAATGCTTCTCTCCATACACCTGTTGAAGTTGGTCAGAGTATCCGATGACCTGCTGAATCTCTGAGGAAGCAGAGACGCTGGCACGCCTTCTACATGGTTGCGTCTATGTGTTTCAGGATCTCCGTATCGTCGCGGTGGGCCAGCATTTATTGCTCATCCCTCAGCGCCCCTTCAGAAGGTGGGGGCAAGCTGCCTCCTCGGACACGCGCGGGGACGGAGCTCTCAGGGTCTCCCACAGCCCGCCAGGTCCCCTTAATTTCTCCGACAACCCCCCCCCGGCCACGGCGAGCTCACCTGGACGATGGAGAAGAGGAGGACAGCAGTGCTGATGGTTGCCATGGTGCCCGTGTAGTAGTTGAGCAGAGCCTCTCTGCAGCCCTTCATCCAGATGTTGAGCTCCTCACTCTCCACCTCGTAGTTGAAGTGAGCGGAGTTGTTGGTGATCTGGTGCTGGATGCAGGGACGGGGGGAGCTGGGGTTACAACAGCTGAAGGGTACACTGTTGATGAGGTAACGCCCGTCCACGTTGCTCTTGATGCGGCTGCAAGGAGATCAAAAGGAGTCAATCGTGCGTGTTTGTGTGTGTCTCTCTCTGTCTCTGTGTGAGAGTGTGTGTCTCTCTCTCTCTCTCTGTGTATCTGTGTGTGTGTGTGTGCATCTGTGTGTGTCTCTGTATGAGTGTGTCTGTGTGTGTTTGTGTGTGAGATTGTGTGTATGTGTGTGTGTATGTCTCTCTCTGTGAGTGTTTCTGTGTGTCTGTGTGTGTGTCTCTCTCTCTCTCTCTCTGTGAGTGTGAGTGTGTGTGTCTCTGTATGTGTGTGTGTGAGTGTGTGTTTCTTTCTCTTTCTCTGTGTGTGTGTGTGTGTGTGTGTGTGTGTGTGTGTGTGTGTGTGTGTGTGTGTGTGTGTGCACGTCCTGAAGGAAGAGGCCATCCCACCCCTTTGATTCTAGCCACTCTGAAACTTAAAAACATCTCCCCTCTCGGCCCTCTTTGAGCGTTCAATGTCTCTGGGTCTGTGCACGAGGGAGTTCAGAAGGATGAGGGAGAGAGTGGATCTCATTGAGACCCTTCTGGATACTGAAAGGTCTGGATAGAGCAGACGTTGGGAAGATGTTCCCATCAGTGAGAGAGTCCGGGATCTGAGGGCACAGCCTCAGAATGAAGGGATGTCCCTTTAGAACTGAGATGAGGAGGAATTTCTTCAGCCAGAGGGTGGTGAATCTGTGGGATTCGTTGCCACAGACGGTTGTGGAGGGCAAGTCATTGGGTGTGTTTAAGGCAGGGATTGACAGGTTCTTGATGGGTAAGGGGGTTAAGGGTTACAGGGAGAATGGGGGTTAAAACAAAAATCAGCCACGATTGAATGGTGGAACAGACTTGATGGGCTGAATGGCCTAATTCTGCTCCTACATCTTATGGTCTTCCTATCGCTATCTCAGTCTAACCCTTGCACTGTTCCCTGGGTCTCTGGGAGAGACAGCCCCAGATATCCACTAAACCACCCCGTCCCCTCCCCGTGCACTGACTCCTTGCTCTGGACTGCCCCCAGAGACAGCAGAGGCTCCCCCCCATCCCATTGAATCTTCTTAAATCCTTCCATCAATCCCCCCTGTGATCCACCCAGGGAGGCAGAATGAAGGGTTGACGGGCTCTGTCCTGGTGGTGGGTCGGGGGGGGGGGGGGGGGGGGATTAAATCGGGGATCCAACAAGAAGTCAGACAGTGGCACAGCGGGTAGAGCCGCAGTTTCTTGGTTTCAGGAACCTGGGTTTGATCCCGACCTCGGGTGTTTGCACATTCTCCCCGTGACTGCGTGGATTTCCACCCCCGGGTGCTCCAGTTTCCTCCCACATCCCAATGACGTGCGGGGTTGGTGGGTTAATTGCACCCCCCCCCCCAAGTGTGTGGGTGAGGGGTAGAATCCAGGGGCAGTTGGTGGGAAAGCGGGGACAAGGGGTTACAGGGGAAAAATTAGGAACCCTGGGACCCAGCATGGGCTCGATGGGCCAAATGGCCTCCTCCTATGTTGCACGAGGAAAGAAATAACCGGGTCTATGTGATCAGGGACCCACAGCCCTCATCAACCCACCAATCAGATGCCCTCGTCAATGGCTTATTACCACGGCAACTCAGGCCTGGCCCAGTCAGAGCCTGATATAGACCCAGGCCAGGTAAGGACAGTCTGGAGTCACATATAGACCCAGACTGGAGCGAGATTTCCTCCCCTCAAGGGCACCGGGTGTGTTTTTGCCACACTTCATGCCTGCACTGCTAATTCCTGATTTATGAAATTAGTTGGATTTAAATTCCCCAGCCCAGGAGAGTGGGATTCGAACTCACGCCACTGGCGTCTCGGGGACAACTCCGGGGCTGTATCTTCACCCCGCCCTGCCCACTCCCAGGGGAAGGAGGAAGAGCAGGTGGGACCACATTGTTCGGCCGAGAGGGAGGGAGAGGGGGAGAGGGGGAGAGAGGGAGAGGGGGAGAGAGGGAGGGAGAACAGGCCCTTCGGCCCAAAACGTCTGTGCTGAACACGACGCTGAATTAAACCAAATCCCTTCTGCCTGCACGTGATCCACATCCCTCCGTTCCCTGCATTTTCACGTGTCTGTCTAACAGCCTCTGAAACATCGTATCTGCCTCCACTCCCACCCCTGGCAGCCCGTTCCAGGCACCCACCGCTCTCCGTGTAAACAAAAACTTTCCCCCTCTCACTTTGACATCTCTGCTGCGTCTCTGCAGAGACCCGGCCCTTCCCTCTCATCCAGGATTTCCAAGCCTCCCTTCCCTCTCCCCCTGGTCTCAGCTGTTCCAAGGGAAAACCGCTCCAATCCCTCCCTGCAGCTGAGTGCTAGGGTCCCGGAAATGTCGAGAATGCAAGGCAGCAGGACCAGCAGTAGGCCACTCTGTCCGTCGAGCCTATCCCACCATTCAACACGACCTCAGCTGATCTGCCCCAGTTCCCCACCGCCCTCGATCCCCCCCGATCTCTCAAACATTTACCCTCCCTGGTGCAAGCACACCCTCCCTCACCCATTCCAGCAGAGGCCATTCAGCCCATTGAGTCCATGCCAGATCACAGAATAATCTCGTCCCCCCCCCACCCCTGACTAACTTTCCACTGTAACCTATTATACAGCACGGAAACAGGCTCTTCGGCCCAACCTGTCCATGCTGACCAAGGTGCCCACCTGAGCCAGTCCCATTTGCCCGCGTTTGGACCATTTCCTTCTGAACCTTTCCCATCCTTGTACCTGTCCAAGTGTCTTTTAAACGTTGTAATTGTACCCGCCTCTACCACCTCCTCTGGCAGCTCGTTCCACACACCCGCTGCCCTCTGCCCATTCTCCCCACACTCCCACCAACTCCCCCCAGATTCCACCCTTTACCCACACACTGGGGGCTGATTAACCCACCGACCCCGGACGTGGTTGGGATGTGGGAGGGAACCGGAGCACCCGGGGTCACAGGGAGAACGTGCAAACTCCACACACACACACACACACACACACACACATGCTTACAGACATGCACACACACTTACCCACATATGCATGTGCGCGCACACTGCGCACATGCATGCCACACACTCATGTGCCTGCACACAAGCATGCACATACACATTCACACACACATGCAAACACACACACACATTCACACATACACAAACGTGCAAACATGCACGCAAGCACACATGTGCACACATATGCAAACATACACACAAGAACACATGTGCGCATAATACATACATGCACACGTGAACAGACACATTCACACACATGCAAATGCACACATGTGCGCACACACCCACACACGTGCAAAACACGTACTCCCACGTGCAAACACACCCACCCTCATGCGCGCACACCCACACCCACTGCCGGAGGCGGGGATCGAACCCGGGTCCCCAGGTCCGAGAGGCAGCGACCCTACCCGCTGCGCCACCCCTCCGGCGCGGGGTCCCGGCGCCCTCCCCGAGCACCCAAATGGCCGCGGCACCCACTCTCTGACGTCCTTGTCGTTGAAGTCGAGGTAGCGGTTACTGATCCACTGCACCTCGAACCAGTCGCGGTAGCCGTCGTTGCCGCAGCACTGGAACTCCATCTGGATGAGGTCGACCGTCCTCTTCTGGAAGCACCTGCCGGGCGTGTCCGTGTCCTTGTAGAAGCGGATGCCGTTGCGGAGGCCGACCTTCAGCGAGGCGTCGAGGCTGCCCCTCATGAGGTAGCCGAGGGGGGAGGAGGCCAGCGTGAGGAAGGTGAGGAGGAAGGAGAGGGCCAGGTAGGGTCCGGCCAGCGACTTCCAGCGGGGCAGGCGGCCGGGGTCCAGGGCATCGCCGCACAGCCGGACTCCGGCCAGGCTGACCAGCGCCGACAGGGCTCCCGCCACCATGAGGGCGCGGGGCAGCAGGTGGACGTCGGCGTCGTCCATCGCCCCGGCGCGCCGCCGCAGCGCGCACTCCAGGTGGGCGGCCAGGCCCAGGGTGGCGGCGGCCGCCAGCGAGCAGCCCCCGCACAGCGGCCGCACCGCCTGCGCCAGCCGGGCCCGCTCCCGCCGCGCCAGCCGCACCCTCAGCAGCGCCATGGCCCGGACCCGCCCCGACCCGACCCGCCTCAGGGGAGTGAGGGTGGTGAGGGGTGGGTGGAGGAGGGGGCTGAGGGTGGAGGGTGGGTGAGGAGAGGCGGGGGGTGAGGGGAGAGGGTGGAGGAGGGGTGCGAGGAGAGGCTGGGGGTGGAGGGGCTGAGGGGAGAGGGTAGGGTAGGGAGGGTGGAGTGGGTGGTGGTTGACCTCGACTCTGCTCCTCCGCCTGCCTCTGGAGGGTGAGGAGGTGGAGGGAGTTGAAGGGTGGAGAGTGAAGGAGGGAGGTGAGGGGTTGGAGGGAGGCGAGGGGGGAGAGTGGAGGAGGGAGGTGAGGGGTTGGAGGGAGGTGAGGGGGAGGGAGGCGGTGGAGAGTGGAGGAGGGAGGTGAGGGGTTGGAGGGAGGCGAGAGTGGAGGAGGGAGGTGAGGGGTTGGAGGCAGGTGAGGGTGGAGAGTGGAGGAGGGAGGTGAGTTTGACGGGGTGGAGGAGGGAGGTGAAGGGACAGAGAGTGGAGGAGGGAGGTGGGGAGTCGAGGTTAGCCTCGACTCTGCTCCTACACCCGCCTCAGGAGGGAGGTGAGGAGGAGTGGGTGCTGGAGGTTGGCCTCGACTGCTCCTCCACCTGCCTCAGGAGAGTGAGGAGGTGGAGGTTGGCCTCGATCCTGCTCCTCCACCCACAGGAGAGGAGGAGAGAGGTGAGGAGAAGGGTGAGGAGGAGGGGTTGGGGGTCGGCCCCACCTCTGCTCCTTCGCCTGCCTCAGGAGGGAGGTGAGGAGGGGGTGGAGGTGGAGTGGGCGCCGGGATCAGGGAGAAGCAGCGGCCGGGCAGAGAGAGCGTCCGTGCATCCCAACCGCCCTGGAGTGACTGGGCGCAGGACGGAGGGAGGAGGAGGAGGAGGAGGTGGGCGGGGAGGAGGTTGCCAGCCGCTGGGCCTTAGCCTAATCTTGCCTCTCTCCCCCCCCCCCCCATCCAACGCAGGAGGGGAGGGGAGGGGAAAGAGAACCGTGTCCCAGTTACCGATGTCACTGGCAGGTAGGTGGGGATCAGCGGTAATGAGATCAGTGCTAATCCCCTCCTCTGCTGTCCTAGGGTTGGATTATAGCAGAGGACGCAGAAGATGGTGGGGTGGGGGGGGGTGCCAGTCTCCCAGGACCCCCCCCCCCCACCAGACATCCCCAGCTCCCAGTTCAGGCACCGGTCAGGGCACTGTCCTGCACTCGGGCACGCATAGGAAGCTCCCACAGAGAGGGACGGGTCAATGGTGCGTGAGCAGCTAGTGTTGGGAGAGGTTTAAATAACTGGGGGGTAAAGGGGGGAGGAGGGGAAGGGGGGGCGAAGGGATCATACAGGGTCTCCATCCCACCTCGCCGCCCCTCCCGCAGCGTGGCGCTCCCTCCTCGCCGCCCCTCCCACGGCGCGGCACTCCCTCTGTGACAGAACCATGGGACAATTCTCCCTAAAGTCACCACGGTTCTGTGCCGGTCACTGTGGGTGACAAATACCCATCATTGGTCTCACTGCTCACTGATTTTACATTCCGATCCTCATTCCAGTTCAAGTTTATTGTCAGGGGCACACATATCCAGGGAATAAATGCCATGAACGTGAGCTTTTTGCAGCAGTAGTACAATACATTACATAAGAGCATAAGAAACAGGGGCAGGAGTCGGCCATCTGGCCCGTTGAGCCTGCTCTGCCATTCAATAAGGTCGTGGCTGATCTGGCCGTGGACTCAGCTCCATCTACCTGCCTTTTCCCCATAACCCTTAATTCCCCTACTATGCAAAAAATCTATCTGTGTCTTAAATATATTTAATGAGGTAGCCTCTACTGCTTCCCTGGGCAGAGAATTCCTTGGATTCACTACCCTCTGGGAAAAGCAGTTTCTCCTCATCTCCATCCTAAATCTATACCTCCGAATCTTGAGGGTATGTCCCCTAGTTCTAGTCTCACCTACCAGTGGAAACAACCTTCCTGCCTCTATCTCATGTATCTCTTTTCATTATTTTATATATTTCTATAAGATCCCCTCTCATTCTTCTGAATTCCAGCGAGTATAGTCCCAGGCGACTCAATCTCTCCTCATCGGCTAACCCCCTCATCTCCGGAATCAACCTGATAAGCCTCCTCTGCACCGCCTCCAAAGCCAGTATATCTTTCCTCAAGTAAGGAGACCAGAACTGCAGGCAGTACTCCAGGTGCGGCCTCACCAGTACCCTGTACAGTTACAGCATCACCTCCCTGCTCTGAAATTCAATCCCTCCAGTAATGAAGGCCAACATTCTATTTGCCTTCTTGATAACCTGTTGCACCTGCACAACAACCTTCTGCGATTCGTGCACAAGCACTCCCAGGTCCCTCTGCACAACAGCACGCTGCAATCTTTCACCATTTAAATAATAATCTGATCTTCTATTTTTCCTTCCAAAGTGGATGACCTCACATTTACCAACATCGTACTCCATCTGCCACACCCTTGCCCACTCACTTAACCTATCTACATCTCTCTGCAGACTCTCCACATCCTCTGCACAATTTACTTTTCCACTCAATTTAGTGTCATCTGCAAACTTAGACCACCTGCTTTTCTCCACGGATGCTGCCTGACCTACTGAGTTCCTCCAGCATCATAGTGTTTTTCATTTACGCTACACTCGGTCCCCTCTTCCAAATCATTAATGTGTATCGTGAACAGTTGTGGGCCCAGCACTGACCCCTACGGCATCCCGCCCACCACTGATTGCCAACCAGAGAAGAACCCATTTATCCCAACTCTCTGCCTTCTATTGGTTAACCAACCCTCTGTCCATGCTGATACATTACCCCCAACTCCGTGCATCCTTGTCTTATGGATGTCTTATGTGGCACCTTATTGAACACCTCTGGAAATCCAAGTATACAACATTCACCTGTTCCCCTCTATCCTCTGCACTCATTATATCCTCAAAGAACTCCAGTAAGTTTGTCAAACAGGACCTGTCCTTCCTGAATCCATGTTGTGTCTGCCTGATGGAACCACTGCTATCCAGATGTCTCGCTATTTCTTCCTTAATGATAGCTTGAAGTATTTTCCCGACTACATACATTAAGCTAACTGACCTATAGTTACCTGCCTTTTGCCTACATCCTTTTTTAAACAGTGGTGTGACAATCTGCCGGGACCTGCCCAGAGTCCAGAGAATTTGGTAAATTATCACAAATGCCTCTACTATAACTTCTGCCATTTCTTTCAGTACCCTGGGATGCATCCCATCAGGACCAGGGGACTTGTCTGCCTTTAGGCCCACTAGTTTGCTCATCACTACCTCTTTAGTGACAGCGATTGTATCGAGATCCTCACCTCCCATCGCATCCATAACATCTGTCTTTAGCATGTGTCCTCCACCATGAAGACAGACACAAAATAGTCATTCAAGGCCTCGGCCATTTCCACATTACCCAATATTAATTCCCCCTTCTCATCTTCCAAGGGACCTATGTTCACTTTAGCTACTCTTTTCCACTTTATATAATTATTAAAACTCCTACTATCTGTTTTTATATTTTGTTCTAGTTTACTTTCATAATCTATCTTCCCTTTCCTTATTGCTTGCTTAGTGGTTCTTTGTTGCTTTTTAAAGTTTTCCCAATCTTCCAGTTTTCCACTACTCTTGGTGACTTTGTATGCATGAACTTTTAGCTTGATGCCTTCTTTTATTTCCTTAGTTATCCAAGGCTGGCTCTCCCCACCCTTACTGTCCCTGGAATGTACTTTTGTTGAGCACCGTGAAAAATCTGCTTGAAAGTCTTCCAAAGTTCCTCCACTGTCCCACCACACAGCCTGTGTTCCCAGTCTACGTTAGCCCTCATCCCATTGTAGTCTCCCTTGTTTAGGCATAATACACTGGTTTTAGATCGAACTATTGCACCCTCCATTTGTATGAGAATTTAAATCATACTATGGTCACTCTTTCCGAGAGGATCCCTAACTACAAGATCGTTAATTTTACCCGTCTCATTGCACAGGACCAGATCTAAGAGAGCATTTTCCATTTTAGGTTCACTAACATGCTGTTCAAGAAAGCTGTCACGGATGCATTCTATGAAGTCCTACTCAAGACTGCCTTGACCAACTTGATTCACCCAATCTATGTGTAAGTTGAAGTACCCCATGACCACTGCCGTTCAATTCTTATGTGCACCAGATATTTCTTGGTTACCGACACAAGTTAACATAAACTTAAATTAACATAAATTATACATAACTTACACAACAAAATAAACGTAATGACATTCGTGCAAGTTGAGGGAACACAGTCCGAGGCAGTGTTTGGGTTTTTCAGGTGGGTTCAAGACCCTGACGGCAGTGGGGAAGATGCTGTTGTTGAACCTTGAGGTGTGGGTCTTCAGGCTCCTGTACCTCCTGCCTGATGGCAGCATCGAGAAGAGGGCACGGCCCGGATGGTGGGGGTCCCTGATGGATGTCGCCTTCCTGAGACATCTCCTCTTGTAGATGTTCCTCGATGGTGGGGAGAGCTGTACCCGTGATGGAACCGGCTGAGTCCCACCGCTCTCTGCAGCCTCGTGCGTTCCTGGAATTCCCACGCCAGGTCGTGATGCAACCAGTCAGGGTGCTTCCCACCGTACACCTGTAGAAGTAGGTCAGAGACTTCGATGACCTGCCGAATCTCCTTAAACTTCAAAGAACATAGAGATGCTGGTGCGCCTTCTTCATGGTAGCACGGTGAGAGCCCTGCCCTGTGGCAGGGAGACCAACATCCCTCATGAGTCCAGAGTGTGGCAGGGCTTGACCCCTTAGTCCCACCCCTTACCTGAAAGACGTGTTCCTGGAGAGTATTTTGGAGAGGCATAGCAGGGAAAGAGGCCCTTCGGCCCACAGAGTCTCTGCTAACTACCAGCCACCCATTCACACGATCCCATTTTATTCTCGCCACATTCCCACCAACTCCCCCCAGATTATACCCCTCACCCAAACACTAGGGGGGCAGCTAACCCACCGACCCCGCACGCTGTTGAGATGTGGGAGGGAACCACGCGGTCACAGAACGTGCAAACTCCACACACACACACAGACAGCGGCGGAGGTTGGGATCAAAGCCGGGTCTCTGGAGCCGTGAGGCAGCAGCTCTACCCGCTGCGCCACTGTCGGGGAGGGAATTTCAGGGTTTAGACCCAGTGACGGTGAAGGGACGGCAATATTATTTCCAAATCAGGGTGGGATGTGACTGGGAGGGGAAACTGTGGGTGGTGGTGTCCCCCTGCACCCCCTGGCCATGGTGGGAGAGGTGGTGGGTTTGGGAGGTGCTGTAGGAGTAGCCTGGGTGAGTAACCGCGGGGCGTTGTGTAGACGGTGCCCACTGCAGCCACTGTGCGCCGGTGGTAGAGGGAGTGGGTGTTGGGGGGGGGTGGATAGGGTGCCGATCGAGCGGGCTGCTTTGTCCTGGACGTTGTCAAGCTCCCGGAGAGTTGTTGGAGCCGCATTCACTCAGGCCAGTGGGGAGTGTCCCGTCACACTCCTGACCTGCGCCTGTGAGTCACTCACCGTGGGATCCCCAGCCCTGACCTGCTCCTGTAGTCATGGGATTTGTGTGGCTGGTCCGGTTGAGTTTCTGGTCAGTGGTGACCCCCGGGGATGTTGGTGGTGGGATGGTCACCGATTCATGACAATTCCTGGAGAGAATATATTGAATTGTTTGTCCCCCTCAATGATATCCCAAAGCCCCTCCAACGCACACTGGAGGGGGCTGTTCCCCAACAGCAGCTCAATCAGCACACAGCAAGATCCCAGAAGTCAGGGCAGGACAGACCTCATGGCTGCTGTCGGTGAAAAGACCCGGGACCCAGAGACGGTCGGTGTCTGTGGGATCTTGCTGTGCAAAGTGATGGTCACTGCTCTCGCCGCCAGAAGGGACGAGCTTCGTGCAGGGGATGCAGCTGATTGGCTGGGAGAGGTTTGGGACGTCCCAATCCGGACAAGGTCACCTGGGTACAAGGTCGCTGTCACACAAGCAGCAGGGCCGCAGAAGTCACAGAAAGAGAATTCGGCAGAAACACCCGGCAGGTCCAGCAGCATCTGTGGCGGGAGAAACAGGGGCAGCCTCGGGTTGGGAACCCCACATCACAACAGGAAAAGAGAGGAATGCTTCATTTTCTGCAGCAGAGGATATCACCAATAACCTGTCCTGGTCCAGCCACGTAGGTGCCACGGCCAAGAAAGCTCACCAACGCCTCTAGTTCCTCAGGAAGCTAAAAAAAATTTGACATGACTCCCTTGACCCTCACCAACTTTTGCTGAAGCAGAGAAAGCATCCTACCTGGATGCTTCACAGCTTGGTACAGCAACTGCTCTGCCCGGGACCACAAGAAACTGCAGAGAGTTGTGGACACAGCTCAGCACATCACAGAAACCAGCCTCCCTTCCATGGACTCTGTCTACACTTCCCGCTGCCTTGGTAAAGCAGCCAGCATAATCAAAGACCCCACACACCCCAGTCATTCTCTCTTCTTCCCCCTCCCAACGGGCAGAGGATACAAAAGCCTGAAAGTATGTACCACCAGGCTCAAGGACAGCTTCTATCCCACTGTCATAAGACTATTGAACAATCTCCTAGTACGATAAAATGGACTCTTGACCTCACAATCTACCTCGTTATGGCTTTGCACCTTATTGTCTGCCTGCACTGCACTTTCTCTGTAACTGTAACACTTTATTCTGCTTTCTGTTATTGTTTTCCCTTGTACTACCTCAATGCATTGATGTGATGAAATGGTCTGTACGGATGGCATGCAAAACAAAGTTTTTCACTGTACCTCAGTACATGTGACGATAATAAACCAATTTACCAATTGATCAGAGAGAAAGAAAAAGTTACCTAAAGTTGGAGGGTTTGATGCTGAGTCCTGCAGGCTGCAACGTCCCCATGCAGAAGGTGAGGTGCTGTTCCTCGAGTTTGCGTTGGGGCTCCTTGTCATGGTGCAGTGGTGACAGATTGACAGATCGTAGAGGGGGGAGCTGGTGACTCGGCTTTGAGTTGCAGTACCAGTTTAGCCTGTGGGGGTCAGTGATGCTCCACCGAGAACAGCGATACCCAGGTCTGTCCCAGGGACGAGGATTCCAACTGTCCCACATGTTCTGCACATCTGGCTGGAATTCTCAGGAATACTCATCAAATCCCAACTGAACAGAACAGGAAAAGCTACTTTGGATTGCTCCACTGCTGCGTCGGTCTTCCAGGGACCACGTCAGATGTCCGGTCACTGTGGGGTGGGAAGCACAGCCCCACATCTGCATACAGCAAGATCCCACAACCAGCACCGAGACCAAGGGGGCACAGGATGAACCCTGGCCTTGGGGGGGGGGGGGGGGGGGTGGGAGTCCCTGGTCTGTGGGATTTTTATGCCCCTTCCACAGCGCAGCACTCCCTCCTCACCGCCCCTCCCGCAGCACGACGCTTCCTCCTCACCGCCCCTCCCGCAGCACGATGCTCCCTCCTCACCGCCCCTCACGCGGCATGACGCTCCCTCCTCGCCACCCTTCCTGCAGTGCGTCTCGGATTCTGAACTCTATTCCTAATCTCCCGACTCTGAGGCAGAGACTGAGTACACGGTCCCTCACACACAAGCAGTGAGCTGGACTCCCGGTCAGTGTGAGACACCACCCCTGCCCCTCACCCTCACCAGGGTCACCTCTTCCCGTAGCTACCTTCTGACCACAAGTTGGCCTTAGACACCATCAGACCAGGAGCTGTAACAAATGCGCCACCCTCTGTACTCGGGACTGATCACATCCGCTGACAGGCTCCCAATAATCCAGGAACGGAAGACCTCCAGGTACAATAAAACTCCAATAATCTGCTCTCCGCCAGCTGGATACCCCAACCAACCTCTGTCGCACCAGTAACATCTGCTGCTCACCTCTCAAACCCACTGGGGCCCCGGTTCCTGCACTCCATTTAAACCTCGCTGGTTAAACATGTTAACTATAACACTGTGTAACCTTAGTGTTGTAATATTTATGGGAGTTACAGACACTTCAACAGCACCAAGGTCCTAAGAGTGCTGGATTAACAGAGGGTTAATGTGTCTGACATAGAACAGTACAGCACAGGAACAGGCCCTACGGCCCAAGATCTGTCCCGAACATGATGCCAAATTAAACTACCCATTCCTCTCTCCGGTTCCCCACCTCCTTCCCTTTATTCCATGGCCCACTGTCCTCTCCTGTCAGACTCCATCTTCTTCAGCCCTTTGTCACTTCCACCTATCACCTCCCTGCGCTTCACATCATTCCCACTCTCCCACCCGCACCCCCCCCCCCCCCACCGTTATGTACCGACTATCTCTCCTCTCTTTCCAGTCCAGATGGTCTCGATCCAAAACATCGACTGTCCATCTCTTCCACCCCCCCCAACAGATGCTGCCTGACCTGCTGAGTTCCCTCCAGATCCCAACAGTGTGTTGCTCCAGATTCCAACATCTGCAGCCTCTTGTGTCCGAACTACACATCCGCCTGCACCTGATCCGTATCCCTCCGTTCCCTGCACATTCATGTGTCTAACAGCCGCAAAAACCCCGTATCTGCCTCCGCCCCCACCCCTGCCAGCACATTCCAGGCACCCACCACTCTCTGTGTAAAAAAAAAAGCCTGCCCCGCACATCTTTGAACTTTCCTCCTCTCACCTTAAACCCATGCCCTCTAGTTTTACATACTTCTATCCTGGGACAAAGGTTCTGACTGTAAACTCTATCTCTGCTTCTCATAATCTTATGAACCTCTGTCAGGTCTCCCCTCAGCCTCTGCCGCTCCAGAGAAAACAACCCAAGTTTGTCCAACCTCTCCTTGTAGCTCATGCCCTCTAATCCAGGCAGCATCCTGGTGAACCTCCTCTGCAACCTCTCCAAAGCCGCCACATCCTGTAACTGGGCGACCAGAACTGTGCACCTGACCAAAGGTTTATACAACTGCAACCTGACTTCCCCACTCTTGTACTCAATGCCCTTCCCCAGTCTCAAAGCGAAGTACCAAGGCACCTCCACAGAGGCAGCACCCTGTGGTGGGGCACAGCAAGATCCCACAAGAGGTTCCTCTTAAAAACACAAATGGAAGTAGTAGACGGCCATTCGGCCCATCGTGGCCGCTCCACCTTTCTACCAGGTTGATCTTTTACCTGCTGCCTTCTCCCGGAGATGCCAAGGGAGCGCCGCAGTGCGGAAGGGGCAGTAAGGAGGGAGCGCTGTAATGGGGGGGGGGGGGGTGGCAGTGAGGGAGCGCCGGGCTGCGGGAGCGGTGGAGAGGAGGGAGCGCCGCTCTGTGGCAGGGGCAGGAAGGAGAGAGCGCCGCACTGCGGGAGGGACCGCTCCTATCGCTGTGCGGCGCTCCCTCCTCCCAGGCCGGGAGTTCCGCCAGCCTGCAGGACGGGGCGGGACGGGACGGGACGGCCGACCAGTTAAAATCGGGAAGGGGCGGCGCTCCCTCCCGTCCGATCCGCCCTCTCGCAATGGCCCCGCTTCCCCTGGCACCGTCCGGGCCCGGTGCTCGCTGAAGTGGGATCTTGCTGTGCCTGAGACCCTCTTCCCCCCCTCCCCATTCCCTCCCCCTTCCCCCTCCCCCTCCCCCAAGTCTCTCGCCAAAATCTGCCCCGGGATGGACGGCTCTTCGGCGCACAGTCTGGGTGAGTAACTTCAGTAGAAAAAGTTTTACAAAAGTTTTTGGAAGGGGGAGGAAGGTTGTGGGAGGCGGCTCCCGACCCGTCCCGTTTTCGGATCGGGACCCCACCCCCTGAAACTGACACCCGCGGGACGATTTAACCCCCTCCCGCCCGTTTTCCGTCAGCGAACCCAAGCAGGAAGTAGAGTCTCGTTGGGTCAGAGAGCGTCCCGTTCCCGACCTGGGACACTGAGGATCCACCAAGCGGGAAAAATCGGGCGCTCATCCCGCCAGCGCAAGGGAAGATCCCGCCAGGTGCCTGTCACGTGTGAAGGGGGAGCTCTGTCTCACTTCCCCCCTTTACCTCTTACAGTGGGATCTTTCCATGCATGGGGAGCAAGGGGTTGGAGCGGCCTTGGGTCCGGGGAGTGCCCCCGGAGAGTTCTCTCCTGGGTCGGTGGGGGGGAGTGCCCCCACTGTTGACTCCCTGACCCTTGCTGCGGGGTCAAGCACCCACCCCAACTGGTGACACTGGGACCCCCCCTCCCCCCCCAGTAGGCCAATTCCCCCCTCAGGTCCCCCCCAACAGGAGAGGCATTTGGCAGCGAGGGGCTCCCCCAGCGGAGGTCCCCCTCTGCACGGGATCTTCCCTTGTACATCAGGGGAGGGTGTCACAGAGTGGTGCCCTGTAACAAGTCTCTCTGTTGGTACATGGATACCCCCCAGTTGCTTGTCACCTCTGCAGGCTGGGAGAGACCCTGTCCCCCATGTATGTGGAGTGTGTGAGCTTTGCAGCCCCTATTTGCCTATCTGAAGGGGCTGCTCATAGAACGTAGAACAGAGCAGCATGGGAACAGGCCCTTCGGCCCACCATGTTGTGCCAAACTATTTAAACTGGTAATTAAATGCCTAAATAAACCAATCCCTTCTGCCTGCACAATGTCCATCTCTCTCCGTTTTCTGCACATCCATGTGCCTGTCTAAGAGCCTCTTAAACCCCTCTATCGTATTTGCCTCCACCCCCACCCCTGGCAGCACATTCCAGACACCCACCACTCTCTGTGTAAATAACCTGCCCCGCGCATCTCCTTTGAACTTTCCCTCTCTCACCTTAAATGCGCGCCCTCTGGTATTGGACATTTCAACCCTAGGGAAAAAGATACCGGCTGTCTATCTCTGCCTCTCATGATCTTATAAACCTCTATCAGGTCTCCCATCAGCCTCCACTGCTCCAGAGAAACCTCCAACCTGTCCTTGTAGCTCATGCCCTCTAATCCAGGCAGCATCCTGGTGAACCTCTTCTGCACCCTCTCCAAAGTCTCCACATCCTTCCTGTAATGGGCCACCAGAATTGAGTGCTCCATTGCCTTCTTGGTTACATTTTATCCCCACTCTCCCAACGTGTGGTCACCCGATGTGGAGGGGCGGGTCAGGATGTCCCTGGTAGCCTTGCTGCTAGGCCCAGTCACACTGGCTGTTTGCGGGTCATGGAGGCGGGCAGCAGAGGTCTCCAGCTGAGCCAACTGCCTCCCGCTCTTCCGGGGGTACGTTCGTGCCCAGGTATCCCTGGAGAAAGAATACGTGGTGTCCACCGGCAGCATGGAGGTGTTCCAGGACCAGTGGGCACCGCAGGGGATCGAATGCAGCCTGGATCGGGATAATATTGTCATTTGAAGTTTAGTTTTTGCAGATTGCAGTGGTTGTAAGATTATGAGAGGCATAGATAGAGTAGACAGCTGGTGTCTTTATCCCCCAGGGTCAAAACGTATCGGTATTGGTTTATGATTGTCACTTGTGCCTAGGTCCAGTGAAAAACTTGTCTTGCATACTGTTTGTACAGATCTATTTATTACACAGTGCAGTTATATTGAGTTAGTACAGAGTGCATTGAGGTAGTCCTAATACATCCAGTACTAGAGGGCATGTAGTTAAGGTGAGAGGGGGTAAGTTCAAAGGAGTTTTGTGGGGCAAGTTTTTTACACAGAGAGTGGTGGGTGCTTGGGATGTGCTGCCAGGGGTGGGGGTGGAGGCAGATATGATAGAGGGGTTTATGAGGCTCTTAGACAGGCACATGGATGTGCAGGGAATGGAGGGAGATGGCATTGTGCAGGCAGAAGGGATTAATTTAGTTAAGTGTTTAATTGGTTCAGCACAACATGGTGGGCCGAAGGGGCCTGTTCCTGAGCTGTGCTGTGTTCTAGTTTGATGTAGTCTTTTGTAATAAAGTTGATATTGTTTAAAAGGAGAGACGGAACGAGGGACAGAGCCTTGGGATAGGGGCTTGGGTACTTGGGACGGACATGTGCAGGAATTCCGTCCCTGGGAGTCTGTCGGAGCTCGAGGATTCTCCATCCCGCAGGGTTGTGGCAGTCAGATTGTTGGAAGAGACAGACAACGGTCTGAACAGTCAGGGAACTGAGGGCTCTGTGGAGCACAGCAGAGATGAGACCTGGGGCAAATTGGCCATATTGAAGGGTGGGATAGGATTGATGGGCCGAGTGGCCTGCTCCTGCTCCGATTTCTCTCTCTGGTGAATCTCCTGGAGATTCAGGGAGGTGGAGTCACCGGACACGTTCCAGGCTTATCGGAAAGCGAAAGAAGTTGGGAGTGTTGGATAAGTGGAAGTGTCCCAAATGACTGTGGAGAGAGAGTCAGAGTTCACATTCTGGCTCTTGACCTCTTTCCCCCCCCTCAGTTCAGATGCAAGGTCAGGGAATGGAAACGGTGACTCTCCCTCCATAGCCGCTGCCCGGCAGCATTTCCCGGTTCTGTTTCCGGAGCCTGAGGGAATTCTGGATAGAGCAGGAACGAACCAGGATGAGCTGTGACGGGCACAATGGCCTCTTTTTGTTCCCCCCACCGCTCCCCAGAACACGAGGGGCAGCAGGACTCTTCAACGGAAGTGAACCCCTGATAAATCTGGTTGGAAGCTCAGGAGGTTTCAGAAGGGGAGTGCTGAGAGGGTGTGGGTCAGGGATCAGGGGCAAAGCAGCAATTGGGGGAGGGATAGTTGGGCTGAATGGCCTGATGAATTCCTGTCCCCCCCCCCATCTCCCTCCATTCCCCCTTTCTTCCCCCCCGTTCCCTCCCCCCTCCATCTCCAACCCTTCTCTCCTTCCTCAGCCCTCTGCATATTTTTCTGAAATGCTGCCCCGTTCCAGTGGGGCAGAGGTAGGGGTAGGGGTAGTGAGGGGCTGGGATGGAGGATTTGGGAGGAGAGGGGAAGGGAAGAAGACAACAAGATTCTTGAGGTTAGAATCATAGAGTCACAGAGACGGGGAGGGGTGTAGGGGCCGGAGGGGGTTACAGAGACGGGGAGGGGTGTAGGGGCCGGAGGGGTTACAGAGGTGGGGTTTCGAAGGGGTCTTTGCTGTCAGTGAGAGGGTCTGGGCTGGCTTGGGTACCTACCTCCCTGTGTGACCCTCCCCCCCCCCCCCCCCCCCCCCGCCACCTCTCTGACTGTCCTACCCCTGAGTGGGATCATGCTGTGCATGGTCAATGAGCTGATGAATTCTGGTCAGGAAGGCTTGTCCCCTTCTCTCACTCTCCCCCCACCCTCGTCACCCAGTTCTGCTGCACTCAATCCACTGACATTCCTCCTGTAATTACTTTAAGATGTCCCAGCGGAGATTGGCTCCTGATCACAGTTCCAGGGCTGGAGCCTGACACCTCACAGCCCAGCCAGGACTCTGGATGGGATTCATCCCAGAATTCCCAACCTGTAATCTCCCTGTGGAAGATGAGTGATGGAGAGAGGAGGACGGAATGGGAGAAGGGGAGAGGGAGAGGGAGAGATGGTGGGAGGAGGATGAGAGAGTGGAGAGTTAGGGAGAGATTGGACAAACCAGGATTGTTTTCTCTGGAGTTTTGGAGGCTGAGGGAAGCCACCCCTTTACAGGAAGGGTGTGGAGGTTTTGGAGAGGGTGCAGAAGAGGTTCACCAGGACGCTGCCTGGATTAGAGGGCATGAGCTCTAAGGAGAGGTTGGACAGACTTGGGTTGTTTTCTCTGGAGCGGTGGAGGCTGAGGGGAGAGCTGATGGAGGTTTATAACATTATGAGAGGCACAGATAGAGTAGACAGCCGGTATCTTTTACCCCAGGGTCAAAATGTCTAATACCAGAGGGTGTGCATTTAAAGTGAGAGGGGGAAAGTTCGAAGGAGATGTGCGGGGCAGGTTTTCTACACAGAGAGTGGTGGGTGCCTGGAATGTGCTGCTAGGGGTGGTGGTGGAGGCAGATACGATAGAGGGGTAAAAGGCTGTGACCATCCACCTTATCGATGCCCCTCATGGTTTTATAAGCCTCTATAAGGTCATCCCTCAGCCTCCGTCACTCCAGGGACAACAGTTCCAGCCCGTCCGGCCTCTCCTTATAACTCCAGCCCTCCAGTCCTGGTAACATGCCCGTGAATCTTTTCTGCACCCTCTCCTGTTTAGTGATTAATTTTTAACAAAAAACGCAGTGGGTAGACTGTATTTCTCCTCCTGACTCCGTTCCTGGTTGCCTGGGGAAAGATTGGACATGGGAGAATCGAGCAGGGGGAGAGAGGGGTGTGGGGGCTATCACGGGGAAGGAAGGAGGAATGGCCTGCATCCGGGATACAGGATTCCCTTCTGCTCCTGACCCGCCATTAGCCATGGTAGTCGGGAAGGTGAGATCACATGGGGGTGAGTGAGCTAATTGGATCCAAAATTGGTTTGGTGGTAGGACTCAGAGGGTGGTGGTGAGGGGTATTTTCAGACTGGAGGCCTGTGACCAGTGGTGTGCCGCAGGGATCGGCGCTGTGTCCTCTGTTGTTAAAGGGTCAGAGAGTAACAATGGAAATCACCCCAGTCCGACTGAAAATGATTCTCACACTGCCGCTTGTGGGGTCTCGCTTCGTGCAATTTTCCTGCTGTGTTTCACTGGGTCCAGACTGTACGCTGGTGGTGAAAGGTGATTTGGAAACACAGCCCTTTCTTTTTCCACTTTCCCAACGCACTGGAGCTCCTTTTGTCCTGAATTTGTTCCAAGGATGTCACTAAACTGGAGAGGGTGCAAAAAAAGTATTTACGAGCTTGTTACCGGGACCGGAGGGCTTGAGTTATAAGGAGAGGCCGGACGGGCTGGAACTGTTGTCCCTGGAGCGACGGAGGCTGTGGGGTGACCTTATAGAGGCTTATAAAACCATGAGGGGTATAGATAAGGTGGATGGTCACAGCCTTTCTTCCACGGTAGGGGAGTCCAAATCTAGAGGGCACAGGTTTAAGGTGAGAGGGGAAAGATTTAAAGGGGACCTGAGGGGCAACTTTTTCACCCAGAGGGTGGTGGGGATATGGAACGAGCTGCCAGAGGAAGTGGGTGAGGCAGGTACCTTAACAACACTTGTAAGACGTGCGGACAGATACATGGATAGGAAAGAGATGTGGGCCAAACGCAGGCAAATGGGACTGGCTTAGATGGGTCGGCATGGACCAGTTGGGCCGAAGGGCCTGTTTCCGTGCTGTGTGAGTCTGTGAGGGTGGGATACCGAGGGTAGGGGCCGTCCGCTGGACACCCATCCTGACCGGGGGGGGTGGCAGGGTTAATCATTGTGTAGAGCGGGACTGGACTTGGGTGGGAGTGACCTGGGGGCAAGTGGGGAGAGGGAACAAGAGCTGATCAGGTTTCATGGGGCAAGGAGGGGCAGGCTGATGGACATTGCGGGGGGGGGTCAAACTGGGCTCGAGGGGCCACATGGCCTCTTCCTGTCCCTGGAATGCTGCATGTCCTCCCTGCGCCTGGCCTGCGCTGCCTGCTGCTCCCACACTGTCGTGCTGCAGTAGATTTTAGGCCAGACACCTGCTGTCAGAGGTTCCAGATGTCCCCCCCCCTCCCCCCCACCCCAGCTCGTTCCTGTCTCAGTCCCTGGGCCAGAAACCAGGGTGTACAACCCCCTTGTCTCCACGGGCCTGTACCCTGCTGGCAATTTGACAACAAGGGGCATCGACCAGCCTGAGACTGCTGTTAGTTGCCTGGTGCCAGACTTTGAGAGAGGCGGCGGACTTTCCAGTCTCTTCACTGCACCAGACATCCTGTGTTCTCTCAGGCTAATGAAGGGCTGTTAAGGCAGAGATTGATAGGTTCTTCATTGGTAAGGGGTGGGGGTGTGTGCTTCAGGGGAGAAGGCGGGAGAATGGGGCCGAAGAAAGAAATTGGCCACGATCGAATGGCGGACCAGTGTCGATGGGCCAAATGGCCTGATTCTGTTCTTGTATCTTGTGGTCTTAAAGTGTGATCCTTGTGTCAAGAAGTCATGTTGCAGCTCTATAAAACTTTGGTTAGGCCGCACTTGGAGTGGGTGCAGATGAGGTTTACCAGGATGCTGCCTGGATTAGAGGGCATGAGCTATAAGGAGAGGTTGGACAAACTTGAGTTGTTTTCTCTGGAGTGGCAGAGGCTGAGGGGAGACCTGATAGAAGTTTGTAAGGTTATGAGGGGCACAGATAGAGTAGACAGTCATTCTTTGTGGGAGGCTGTTGTGAAATGGCAGTCTGGTGGTTACAGGGAGTGAGGGGCAGACAGAGAGTCTGTAGAGAGAGGGAGCCAGGAGCCTGTGTGTGGTTGGGAGAGGTGGGGACAAAATGTGCAGAACGTTCCGCCTTCAACATTCCCATCAAACCACTCGTGGCCAGAGAAGAGGGCACGTCTCACAGGCCTGTCTTGGCACATTGTCTCTCATGCACTGCCAAGTCCCCAGCTCCTGCTCTGTGTACCTGTGCAGTTTTAAAACAAAACACCCTGGCGTCCGGAAGAGAGGCACAAATCGACCCCAAAACCACAATCAGAGAGTCGCAGAGTTGGACAGCACAGAAACGGGCCCTTTGGCCCACCGTGTCCATACTAACCCCTTAACCCTTATACACTAATCTCAATTGCCTGCAATGTTAGAATTGGTTTGTTACTGTCACATGTACAGTGAAGAACTTTGTTTTGCATGCCATCCATACAGATTATTTCACCACATCTGTACATCGAGGTAGTACAAAGGAAAAGCAATAACAGAATGCAGAATAAAGTGTTACAGTTACAGAGAAAGTGCAGTGCAGGCAGATTCCATGGACTCCGTCTACACTTCCCGCTGCCTCGATAAAGCAGCCGGCATAATCAGACCCCACCCACCCGGGACATACTCTCTTCTCTCCCCTCCCATCGGGCAGAAGATACAAAAGCCTGAAAGCACGTATCACCAGGCTCAAGGGCAGCTTCTAATCCGCTGTTATAAAACTATTGAACGGTCCCCTAGTACGGTAAGGTGGACGCCTGACCTCACAATCTACCTCGTTATGGCCTTGCACCTTATTGTCTGCCTGCACTGCACTTTGTCTGTAACTGTAACACTTTACTCTGCATTCTGTTATTGTTTTCCTTTGTACTACCTCAATGCACTGATGTGGTGAAATGATCTGTATGGATGGCATGCAAAACAGTTTTTCACTGTACCTCGGTTCATGTGACAATAATAAACCAATTTACAAATAAGGTGCAAGGGAATGATGAGGTAGATTGTGAGGTCAAGAGTTCATCTGTAGCATACAAGAGGTCCATTCAAGAGTCTTACAACAGCGGGATAGAAGCTGTCCTTGAGCCTGGTGGTACGTGTTCTTAGGCTTTTGTATCTTCTGCCCAGCAGAAGGGGGGAGAAGAGAGAATGTCCGGGGTGGGAGGGGTCCTTGATTGTGTTGGCTGCTTTCCCGAGGCAGCGGGAAGTGTAGACAGAGTCCGTGGAGGGGAGGCTGGTTTCCGTGATGCGCTGGGCTGTGTCCACAACTCTCTGCAGTTTCTTGCGGTCCTGGGCAGAGCAGTTGCCGTACCAAGCCGTGATGCATCCGAATAGGATGCTTTCTGTGGTCCATCTGTAAAAATAGGTGACGGTGAATGGGGGCATGCCAAATTCCTTCTATACTTTGCCTATTTGTGTCTGTCTATGTGCCTTTTAAATGTAGCAATTGTGCCTGATTCCACACCCCTGGCAGCACATTACGGATGTCAACAACTCTCTGTGTAAAAGAACGCCCCTTGAAAACTCCTCCCTCTCACCTTACATCTGTGGCCTCTCGTTTTTGAATATACTACCATGGGGGAGAAAAATTTTGATTATCTAACCTTGTCTGATTGAAATGTATAAAACCCTGAGCGGACTGCTCTGGGTGGGTGTGGGGAGGACATTTTGCCCTGTGGGAGAATCTGAAATGAAGGGTCACTGTTTAATTGGGGGTGTCCTGTTTAAGGCGGAGATGGGGAGGGAATTCTATCTCTCAGAGGGCAGTGAGTGTTGGGAACTCGCTTCCTGAAATGTGGTGGAAACTCCGCCTTTGTTTAAGGGGAGGGAGAGAGATTTTAGATTATCAGGGGGTGGACGTGTTCCAGGAATGCAGGGTTGAATTCTTACTGGGATCAGAGTAAATGGTGGGGCAGTCTCGAGGGGCTGAGTGGCCTATTCCTGTGTGAGGGCGTGGGGCAGAGAGGCAGGAGGTTAGAGGGGGATGAGTTGGCGGAGGGCGAGTCTGTAAGACTGCGGGAGGTGGAAGTGAGGGGTTGGCTGGAAGGAAGTGAGATCTGGGACTGTGCCAAGCGAGGGAGTGGTCAAATGCCAAGTGGTAGAGGAAGCAGTGTCTGTCGCAGGTTAGTGTTCGCAGATGGCAGTTTGAGCTTCCGGTGAGGAGGCTGCTGGTTCCTGACTCACTCTGGCTTTGGTCAGAGAGCGAGGAGCAGACAACAGGGCTGCCCCACAGTCGAGGGCCCGTCACAAATGGCAAATATCTGTGGACAGCCATAACATGAACCAGCCCTTCTCTCCCGAGACACCCCACAGACAGCACGGCGGTTATAAAATTATCAGTCAGAAGCTTATTCCCCAGGGTAGAAATGTCAAATACTAGAGGGCATGCGTTTAAGGTGAGAGGGGAAAGTTCAAAGGAGATGTGCGGGGCAAGTTTTTGACACAGAGCTGTGGGTGCCCGGAACGGGCTGCCTGGGGTGGGGGTGGAGGCAGATACGACAGTGGTGTTTAAGAGGCTGTTAGACAGACACATGAACAGGCAGGGAATGGAGGGAGACAGACATTGTGTAGGCAGAAGGGATTAGTTTAGTTAGGCACTTAATTGGTTCAGCACAACATCGTGGGCCGAAGGGCCTGTTCCTGAGCTGTGCTGTTCTATGTTCTAGTTTGATGCAGTCTTGTAATAAAGTTGATATTGTTTAAAAAGAGAGACGGAACGAGGGACAGAGCCTTGGGATAGGGGCTTGGGTACTTGGGACGGACATGTGTTGGAATTCTGTCCCTGAGAGTCTGTCGGAGCTCGAGAATTCTCCGTCCCGCGGGGTTGTGGAGGTCGGATCGTTGGAGGAGACGGACGATGGGCTGAACAGTCAGGGAACTGAGGGCTCTGTTGGCACAGACATTGTGGGCCGAAGGGCCTGTTCGTGTGCCGCACTGTTCTATCTTCTATGACAGAGGGCCGGCGAGGAGGGAGCGCCACGGGAGGGGCAGCGAGGAGGGAGTGCCATGCCGCGGGAGGGGTGGCGAGGAGGGAGCACTGCGGGAGGGGTGGCAAGGAGGGAGCACCGCTGTGCCAGCGGTGTCCCAGCCAGGGCTGAGATGAGCCAGACTGGCATTAGCGATGGGAGCCTGATGTGGGGCAGCGATAGAGATGGAGGAAGCTGTCTCATTGGGGCAAGCTGAGTGCGGTGAACCAGTCCGTGATGTGCTGAGACTTGTCCCTTCAGTCTGAGTGAGCTACAGTCTGGCGCAGGAACACTGGAGTAATCAGGAATGCTGCCAAGTGAACTTCTGCCTCGCTGCTAATTAAACCATGTGATCAATAGATGAGACAGAGGCCATTCAGCCCATTGACTAGCTGGTAGGGGAGCCATCCCATTAGTCTCATTCCTTCTTATTTCCCCGTGGCCCTGCACATTCCCATCCACCCCGTTAATTCCACCTCCCCGATTCACTAAGGGGCAACTCACAACCTCCTGCCTGACGGCAGCATCGAGAAGAGGGCATGGCCCGGATGGTGGGGGTCCCTGACGACGGATGTCACCTTCCTGAGACGTCATCTCTTGTAGATGTCCCTCGATGGTGGGGAGAGCTGTACCCGTGATGGAACCGGCTGAGTCCCACCGCTCTCTGCAGCCTCGTGCGTTCCTGGAGCTCCCACACCAGGCCGTGATGCAGCCAGTCAGGGTGCTTCCCACCATACACCTGTAGAAGTCGGTCAGAGACTTCGATGACCTGCCGAATCTCCTTAAAACTTGGAAGAAAGTAGAGATGCTGGCACACCTTCTACGTGGTAGCGTGGTGAGACCACTGACCTGTGGCAGGGAGACCACCGTCCATCACGAGGCCAGAGTGTTGGGGTGGGGGCTTCACCCCTTAGTCCCACCCCTTACCAGAAAAACTCACATTCTTGGAACGCATCTTGAAGAGGCACAGCAGGGAAACAGGTCCTCCGGCCCACAGGGTCCCTGCCAACCATCAGCCACCCATTCACACTGATCCCATTTGATTCTCCCCACATTCCCATCAACAGCCTCAGATTCCACCCCTCACCCACACACTGGGGGCCGATTAACCCACTGACCCCGCATGTGCGTTGGGATGTGGGAGGGAACCGGAGCACCCGGGGGGAAGCCCACACGGTCACAGGGAGAACGTGCAAACTCCTCACACTCTCTCACACACACACATACACAGTGCCGGAGGCCGGGATTGCGGGATTGAACCCAGGTCTCACAACCAGACAACTTCAGGCTGACGTGCATTTTAACTCTGTCTATCAAGCTTAACTTGCAGTCTGTCATACCTTTTATCTGTTTGGTATGTGACACTCCCAGTAACAGTGATGAGGGAGCACCGTGCTGCAGGGTGAGGGTCCTGAGGCAAAATGTGTTCCCGTGAGGGATGGCAGAATGAGACACACGATCCAGGCCCGATGCACCGCTAACTGTGGGATCCTCTGCATGAATTGGGCAGTGACCTCAGGGACGGCGCGGGAGGCTAGAGTCGGCATGCCCGCTGGGGTCTCGCTCGCTAGTGTGTGACCGTGGGGTATGGGCTCCCACTGACCGTGTCTCCCCCCTCTCCCTGCAGACGACGGCGTGTGTGTGGCTGGCGATGGGGACGAGCAGGAGACGCGGCTCTCTGCGCTAGAGCTGCGAATGCAGCAGCAAGACAACGAGATCACCCTACTGAAGGCCGCCCTGGCTGACGCGCTCCGACGCATCGGCTTCTACGACCAGCACTTCACCCGGTTACAGCCTACTCTTGCTGGTGAGACCCCCACCCACGGGGGAGGGGGAGGGAGGGGGGGCAGTGGATGGGAGGGGGGGCAGGGTCGGGCAGGTCCTACCGAGTGTGAGGGCAATGGGTAACCTTCTCTGTCTCTCTCTCCTCCCCACCCCTTCCCTCACCTCTCCTCCTCCCCCCTCCCCACTTCCCCCTCCTCTCCTCCCCCCTCCCCACTTCCCCCTCCTCTCCTCCCCCTCCTCTCCTCCCCCTCCTCTCCTCCCCCTCCCCACTTCTCCCCCCCTCAACCTCCCCCCCCCCCCCCCACAATCAGGAAGCGTTGCTTTTCCGCCCCCCCTGGGTCTGACCGGCCCGACTGTCGCCTCTGTCAGCAGTGACCAGACGTCCGTCCGAGACCAGACACCCGTCCAGGACCCGCCTCCCAGTGGCAGCACCAGGTACAGTCACCCCTGACTTACGTCTCCCACCGCACGAGGCCCTTCAGCCCATCTCTCCTGTGCCAGCCCCCATGTCATTCCCGTCCCTCCCACGTCCCTTCCCTGCAATTCCCTTCTGGTATTTTCCTGCCAGATTCACTTCCCACGCCTCCCCACCACCGCCGCCCCCCTCCCCTCCCCCGAACCATCCCCGACCACATCCGGCAGGATTTCCACCCAGCTGTGACTGGGAATTTTCAGGAAGAATGGGAGGGAGTCCAGGACAACCACAGACTCCTGGTCACCCATCCTGGGACACCTCGGCGTTCCTGGACTGAGCTCGGATCGGGATTCATGAGGCATTGCACGCGGGGGGATGGGGGAGGAGAATTTGGGGATCGCTCCGGGTGCGTACCCCTCCCCATCGGACGCGGAGTGAGGGAAGGGGGTGGGCTCGTTGTTGTGGCCTCGCACTGTGTAAGGTTGAGGGTCCCGCACGACCTCGGGACCCTCCAGTAACAAACTGCACCGCCCCCCCCCCCCGACAATCTGCAGACCATGCCCTCTCCTTGCCCCCATCCCTCCTGCCCCCCACCCTCTCTCGCCACCCCTCCCTCCTTTCTCTTCTCGCTCGCTCCCTTCCTCGACCTTACCCCCTTCCTCCCTCTCAACCTCTCTCCCCACCTCCCCTCCCCTCCCCTCCTCTTCTTCCCCCCCACCCCCACCACCACTCCCTCTCCCCCTGGCCCCCAGCTTCTTTCACTCCCCCCCCTCCCCGGGGCGCTGGGTGTGAGCCCCCTGTTCACCTTGCACAACCCGCACCCCCCCCTCCCCCCCCCCCCGACACCAGTCTGTGGGACGGATCCCAGGAGCTGTGCGTCCCATCGTGGGGGTGTTGGTGTATCTGGAGATGGGTGGGGAGGGGGTGTCACTGTACCAGGGTAGTGTGCCAGGGCCCTGGGGTGGGCTGGTGGTTGGGGACCCTGTGGGGAAGTGGAGGGGAGGGGTGGTGTCTGGGTGGGGAGAGGTGGAGGGGGGAGACTGGCTGGGAATCCTGTGGGAACTTTGGGAGTGGGATGGGGGATCTGGAAGGGGTTTGGGGGGTGGGGCTCAGGAGATGATGGGAGGGATGTGGGTGGGGAGGGGTGAGGGATTATGGAGGGGGGTTCTGGAGGGGGTTTAGGCTGACTGGTATGTAGTGGGATTGGGGGGGTTGGGTTACAGGGCAGATTTGAAATGGGGGGGGGGGTTCTCAGGTGATTTGTGACGTAGGCCATGTTGGGTAAGTGGGGAGATTAGTGGGTGTTTGGGTTGTGGGGGGGGGGGGTGTGGTCAGGATATTTGGGTGGGGAGGGGTGAGGGGTTATGGAGGAGATTTGGGAGGGGATTTAGGATGACGAGGGAATGGGATGAGGGTTTCTGGAAGGGATTTGGGGGCTGCTTTTGGGAGATTTGTGGTGTTCGCTGCGGTGGGGTGTAGTTGGGGAGAGGTGGGGGATTGGAGGGGGTGGGAATGGAATTGGATGGGGGTTCTGGAGGGGGTTCAGGGTGAGGGGTCGGTGGGATTGGTGTTGGGGAGAGGCAGTGGGATTTGGGGTGGGGAAGGGGGGTGCGCGGGTGTCCCCAGTCGGGACGGGGGTCTCACCCGCCTCTCTGCTCTCTTGCACCACCTGCAGCTGCCCCCCGAGCCGGCGGACGAACCAGCCGGGGGCCGAGGCTCCGGCCTCCGCGGACCCCTCCTCTCCGGGCCCAGAGCGTCCCCCCGCCTCTGGCGGGGACCGGGACGGGCGGGAGGAGTCCCGGGCTGAAGACGGGCGAGCGCCGCGGCCTCCAGACGGGGTAGGCCTGAGTAGGCCGCAGCCTGCCCCTCCGACGGCAGCTCGGGCCCCGCAGGCCGGGCTGGAAGATCCAGCGTCCCAACCCGGTGCCGAGAACGTCGACCCTATCCCGGCCGCTGTCGGGGTCCAGGAGGGGGGCCGGGGGGCAGCCGAGGCCCAGGAGTCCGGCCTGTCAGAGCCTGAGGCCTACCCGAGCCCGTGGGGGGCCGAAGCCTCCAATGGGCCTGGCGCCCCTCCTCTGGCCTGCCTGGGGCGTCAAGTGCCACCTGTCCCGGAGGAAGAGCTGGGGTCCCAGCAATTGGATCTCCACCCATCGCCGCTTGAAGCCGCCATCAAGAAGAAAGTGCTGTGAGCCCTGGGGCCTGGGGTGCTCATCGCTGCCCGGACAACAGCTCCCTCCCAGGAAGGACGCAGGGCACCCCAAAATTCCAGAGTTGGAGGGAACCACCCTGAAAATTCACAGGATCTGGAGAACCCCCCCCCCCCCCCCCCCCCACAACATAAATTCCCAGGGCCGGGGAATTCCGAGAGACCCCCGAAAATTCCCAGGGCCAGAGAGACACCCCCCCCCCCCAAAAGTTCCCAGGGTAGGAGGGACCCCCCCCCCAAAATTCCAGAACCAATGGGACACCCTAAAAATCCTGGGGATTGAAGGACACTCCAAAATTCCAGAGCTGGAGGGAACCACCCTGAAAATTCACAGGATCTGGAGAACTCCTCTCCCCCCCGGCCCCCCCCCCCAAATACCCAAGGAAAAGGACCCCCAAATAAATCCCAGTTGTACAAGAAGTTGGTGAGGCAGCACTTGGAGCATTGTGTTCAGTTTTGGTCGCCCTGCTGTAGGAAGGACGTCATTAAGCTGGAAAGGGTGCAGAGGTGATTAACGAGGTTGTTGCCGGGACTCGAGGGACTGAGTTATAGGGAGAGGTTGGGGCTTTATTCATTAGAGTGTAGGAGAATGAGGGGAGACCTTATAGAGGTGTATAAAATCAGGAGGGGCATCGATAGGGTGAATGCACACAGTCTTTTTTTCCCCAGGGTTGGGGAATCGAGAACTAGAGGGCACAGGTTTAAAGTGAGAGGGGAGAGATTTAAAGGGGACTTTTTCACCCAGAGGGTGGTGGATATAGGAAATGAGCTGCCAGAGGAAGTGGTAGAGGCCGGTGCAATTAAAAGACACTTGGACAGGTACATGGATAGGAAGGGTTTAGAGGGATATGGGCCAAACGCAGGCAAGTGGGAATCTTGGTCGGCATCGACGAGTTCTGTGCTGTGTGACTCTGACTGTAAACAAAGCAGTAGGGGTTAAGATGGGGCTGCAGAGAGGGGTTGTGGGCAGGCTAAGCGAAAGGGCAAAAATCCGTGAGAACATTGGTAATTGGTTTATTATTGTCATGTGTACCGAGATACAGTGAAAAGCTTTTGCCATCCAGATCATTCAATACATAAGTATATTGAGGTAGTACAAAAGGAAATTAGAATGCATAATATAGTGTTACAGTTACAAAGAAAGTGCAGGCAGACAATAAGGTGCAAGGGCACGACAAGGTAGATTATGAGATCAAGAGCTCATCTTTTAGCGTGCGAGAGGTCCATTCAAGAGTCTGATAGTGGGATAGAAGCTGTCCTTGAGCCTTTTCTCAAGCCTTTGTATCTTCTGCCTGCTGGGAGGGGGGAGAAGAGAGAATGTCTGGGGTGGGAGGGGTCTTTGATTATGTCGGCTGCTTTCCCGAGGCAGCGGGAAGTGTAGACAGAGTCCATGGAGTGGAGGCTGGCGTCCGTGATGCGCTGAGCTGTGTCCACAATTTTCTGCAGTTTCTTGCGGTCCCGGGCAGAGCAGTTGTCGTACCAAGCTGTGATGCATCGGTAGAACAAAAATAGAAAAAGGAGGTTTTTTTTTCAAATTCTAAGAGGCGGTAAGGTGTTGGTGTTTAGGGGAATCTCACAGATCACTCTCAGTTAACATTAAAGTGATAAGGAAGGCAAGTTGATGGCCTTTATTGCAGGAACATTTAGTTCCAAGAGCCAGGACTTTGCATTGGAGTTGTATAGACACTTCCCCCACCTCCCACACCCCCCCCCCCCCCCATGGTGAGGGACCATCTGGAATCTTCTGTGGAGGTCTGCTCGCCCCACCTCTAGGCCAGTGAGGGAGGGAGTACAGCGAAGGTTCACCACATCATGTCCTGGGATGGTGGGTTAGTCCAGCGAGGAGAGAGTGGGCTTGTCCTCTCTGGAAGTTAGAATGAGAGGTGGTCACACTGAAAGGTACTGCACTGTTTCGAGACTTGGCAAGACAGGTGTCGAATTGGTGTTTCCCATGGCTGGGGAGTCCAGGGCCAGGGTCACTGTCTTAAGATAAGGCTTATGGCATTCTTGACTCCATTGGTCAGGACATTGGAGTACAAGAGATAGGAGGTCCTATTACAACTATATAAAACTTCGGCTGTATTGTGTGCAGTTCTGGTCGCCCCCATTACAGGAAGGATGTGGGGCTTTGGAGAGGGTGCAGAAGAGGTTCTCCAGGATGCTGCCTGGATCGGAGGGCATGACCTATAAGGAGAGGTTGGACAGACTTGGATTGTTTTCTCTGGACCTTTGGAGGCTGTGGGGAGACCTGATAGAAGTTTATAAAATTATGAGAGGCACGGATAGAGAGAATCTTTTTCCCAGGGTAGAACTGTCAAATACTAGAGGTGATAGCTTTAAGGTGAGGGGAGGAAAGTTTTTTTTTTACACAGAGAGGAGGGATGTGGGTCATGTACAGGCAGAAGATATTTAGTTTAATTGGGCATCGTGCCTAGCACAGACATTGTGGGCCGAAGGACCTGTTCCTATGATGTAGAGTAAAGAGAGAGTGATAGATTTTTGGATGTTAAGGGGATTGAGAGATTTAGTGCAGCGAATTGGTAAATAAATCAGTAAATTGGTTTATTATCCTCACATGTACTGAGGTACACCCAAGATTAGTCCTTGGGGTTTTGTTTTGTGGTAGATGGTCTTCCCTTGACCCAGTGACCCCCCCCCCGTTGACCCTGGACCTCACCTCGACCTGATGACCCAAGACCAACACACCCCCTCCCATCCCCATTCTGGATATCTGACTGCTCGGGAAGAGGGGGGTGCTTGTTTGCTATCCTGGGCATTGTTTACAAGCTAGTCCCTTCCTCTAGTTCCACCCCCCTTGACCAGGTGGGATTGGGGATGGGTCCCCAGATTCGAGGGGCAGTGAGCCAGATGGGAGGGGGTGGGGAGAATAAGATGAGGGTAATCCCTACTTTCCACCCCCCTCTCCAATGGGGGAGTAGGGTTTCTGGGAGATGTGGGGCCAGAAGGCTGGGTTTGTACCCCTGGGTGGACATTCTGAGGAATCTCAATCCCAACCAAGCTTCCCAACTGGGAGGAAGTTGTCCGGACCGGATCCTGAGGTGCTGGTGGCGGCTGGTGTGAATTCACCCGGACCTCGTTGTTAGCGAATGACTTGCTTGAACTAACTCCCTCTCTAACCTTGATAACCGAGTGATCAGTGCATGTCGGATCCCAGCCAATCCAACCCCGAACCAGGAGCACGCCCGCCTTCATTTGTTGGAAAATGGAGACTCGTCGGTGAGGGTGGGGGGGGGAGACGGCTCTGGGAATTCTGTGTCCTTTTTCTCTCTGGAAGCGCCATCCATCATTTTCCCAGCAGGAAGACTTTACTGAAACCACTGCCTCCATTTTCTATCAACGGAGACGGCTATTAATTCACTAACCATCCCGGAACATCGAGAGATTCCAGGATTTCGGAACGAGCCCCCACCCACGGCATGCCAAGCCCTTTCTGAATCTAACCCCCTTGTCCCCTCCCTTGCTGGTGTTCAACTGCATGGCATGGCTCCTGATCTCCTGATTAACTTCTCTTCCCGAGCCTGGGACAGGACGTTCCTGGGATTGTACCCCCGAGGATGCCCTAACCTCCTCTCCCTCTCGCTCCCCTCCCAGGCTGAGACGCTGCAGCACGTCGGATAAGCTCAGGGGGCCGCGGGATGGCGTGTTGGAGAACCACAGGCCCAGACTGGCCAAGAAGTCGGCGTCGTCACAGAGTCTGCTCTCCAAGGGGAGGAACATGGACAGGTAAGTGGGTCAGTGGTGGCGTTTCTCCCCCCTCCCCCCACCCCTCAGTGACACCCCGCCTCAGTGGGCTGAGCCCCCACTCTCTCTCCTTCTCTCCCTCTCCCCTCCCCCTCTCCCCTTCTCTGTCTCTCACTCCGTCTCTCTCTGTCTCTGTCTCTCTCTCTCTCTCTGACCTTGCCTCTCTACCTCCATCTCTCCCCCCTCCCTGAACCCCTATCACCCCCAATACCTCTTCCGTTGTCCCACCCCGTCTCTCTGCCCTCTTTACTCCCTCGCCCTCTCCTCTCGCTCTCATGACCCCATTTTGCTCTCTTATTGCCCCTTCTCTGAAGCCCCATATGCCTCACATCCCCACCCTTCTAACTCCCAGCGCCCACACCCCTCTCTCTCCCCACCCTAAGCACTTATAGTTTATGGTTCTGAACACAGAACAGCACAGGACCAGGCCCTTCGGCCCACTGTGTCTGTGCTGAACACAATGCTGAATTAAACTGTATCCCTTCTGCGTGCACACGATCCCTATCTCTCCATTCCCTGCATACTCATGTTAAATGTCACCATCATATCTGCCTCCACCACCACCCCTGGCAGCCCATTCCAGATCGTAAATAAATTGCCCCACACATCTTTAAACTTTCCCCCTCTCACCTTAAATATATGTCCTCTAGTATTTGACATTATGCCTCTCATAATTTTATAAACCTCTATCAGGTCTCTGCCGCTCCAGAGAAAACAACCCAAGTTTGTCCAACCTTGTACCCTCTAATCCAGGCAGCATCCTAGTCAACATCTCCTGCACCCTCCTCAAAGCCCCCACACCCTTCCTGGAACGAGGTGACCAGAACTGCACACAATACTCCAAGTGCGGCCTGACCAAAGTTTTATACATCTGCAACGTGACTTCCTGACTCTTGTACTCAACACCCCAACCAATGAAGGCAAGCGCGCCGAAATCTTTCTCTACACTTGTGTGGCCACTTTCAGGGAGCTATGGACTCGTTCACCAGTTGGATTCTCAGCAGCGAAAGGGCTCCCCATTCTCTCAAGAGGCCCTGACGCTTGGTTTTTAGAAGAAAGCAGCTTCTATTCTGTTGGCAGTGAGAGGGAACTCTGTGCCCAAGCGAACATATTCAAACTGTAGGCAGCTTTTGTCTCTGAGAATGACCCATTTGTCTACGATAGATGCTTCTTTCATACTTGACCTTTTGAGTAAAAGTGTTACTGAATTATTCATATTTTAATGCTCTGATGTTTTGCGAACAAGCTCCGAGGGTGTGGGAGGCTACACACCGCAGGGATATTTGACCGCAGGGGCATTGCTGCTGGTTCGACACGTGTCGATTTGCAGAATTTCCCCAGCCCACCATCGCAGGTCTGGTCACCCTCTCGGGGCGACGAGGAGGGAGTGCAGTGGCCCCGCGGGTAGAGCCACCGCCTCACAGCCCCGGAGACCCAGGTTCGATTCTGACCTCCGGCGCCATGTGTGTGTGTCTGTATGGAGTTTGCACGTTCTCCCTGTGACTGCATGGGTTTCCCCCGGGTGCTCCAGTTCCCTCCCACATCCCAACGACTTGCGGGGTCAGTGGGTTAATCGGTTGATGTAAATTGCCCCCCTAGTGTGTGGGTGAGGGGTAGAATCTGGGGGGAGTTGATGGGAATGTGGGGAGAATAGGAAAGGAAATGGGATTGTCAGCTTAGAACTGAAGGACCGAATGGCCCACTTTATGTGAAAGGGAAATCAGGCAGTGGTGCCGTTGGCTTGCCCCTTGATGGTGCCGCACTAACCTGTCTCTCTGCCTCTTTTTACGCAGTCGGAACAAGGAGCCACCCCAGAGCCCAGGTGAGGACGTACCTTAGACCCATCTTATGGACCCTCTCCCTGGGGCTTGTCTAGAGTAAAGGGGCCAAACAGCCTCTTCCTGTGCTTGCTGCTTTGTTTCAATGAGGTTGGGACAATAGGGAGGGGACCCTGGCAACGGAGGTGAGGTGATGGATGGGTGATGGGGAGAGGGTGGGGTCGATTCAGGGAGCTGGGGATGGGGGCGGCGTGGGGCACAGGGGCGCGGCGAGGAGCAGAGCAGAGCACTGCGGGAGGGGCAGTGAGGAGGGAGCGCCGCGCTGTGGGAGGGGCGGCGAGGAGGGAGGGAGAAATAAAGACTCAGGAGTGTGTGTTTACCTTCCAGTGGCCACATCGCGTCGTGGGTTCTACAATCAAGGTGAGGACCGAGCTGTGCTGTTACATTCTGAGAGCAACGGGTTAAATTAGAGAGGATTCTCTTGGATGTCGGTGTTAATTGAGGCAGTGAACTCTCCCTTAATCCTGCACTAGAGTGATGAGGGAGAGAGGTGGTGGAGGGGGTCACAGAGACGGGGAGGGGTGTAGGGGCCAGAGGGGGTCACAGAGACGGGGAGGGGTGTAGGGGCCGGAAGGGGTTACAGAGATGGGGAGGGGTGCAGGGGCCGGAGGGGGTTACAGAGACTGGGAGGGGTGCAGGGGGTTCACAGGGATGGGGAGGGGTGTAGGGGCTGGAGGGGGTTCACAGAGAAGGGGAAGGGTGTTGGGACCGGAGGGGGTTACGGAGATGGGGAGGGGTGTAGAGGGTTCACAGAGATGGGGAGGGGTGCAGGGGCCAGAGGGGGTTACAGAGACGGGGAGGGGTGCAGGGGGTTCACAGAGATGGGGAGGGGTGCAGGGGCCGGAGGGGGTTACAGAGACGGGGAGGGGTGCAGGGGGTTCACAGGGATGGGGAGAGGTGTTGGGACCGGAGGGGGTTACGGAGATGGGGAGGGGTGTAGGGGTCGGAGGGAGTGATGGACAGGTGCTTCCTCTGACCCCACTCCCCCTCTCTCCCCCTCCAGAGGGGATCTCCATCAAGATGTTCCTGCGAGGCCGTCCTATCACCATGTACGTCCCGCTCCAGGCCCACAACTACGAGGAGCTGAAGATGGAGCTGCCAGTGGAGAAACTCAAACTGGACTGGGTGTATCCTTTTGCCTGTACCCGGGGCTCGATCCCCTCCCCACCACCTCCACCTCTCCCTCCACCCCCCCCCCATCCGCCTCTCCTTCCCCATCCCATCCGCCTCTCCTTCCCTCTCTCCCTCTTCCCAGCCCCCCCGTCCGCTCTCTTTCTCTCTCAAACAGCACAGGAACAGGCCCTTCGGCCCACCGTGTCTGTACCGAACACGACGCCAATTTAAACAAAATCCCTTCCGCCTGCACATGGTCCATCTCCCTCTATTCCCTGCACATTCACGTGTCTGTCTAACAGCCTCTTAAACCCCTCTATCGTATCTGCCTCCACCCCCAGCCCTGGCAGCCCGTTCCAGGCACCCACCGCTCTCTGTGTTTAAAAAAAAAACTTGCCCTGCATATCTCCTTTTAAACTTTCCCTCTCTCGTGTTAAATACATGTCCTCTAGTATTTGACATTTCCACCCTATGAAAAACACTCCGGTTGTCTACCCTATCTATGCCTCTCATAATCTTATAAACCTCTATCAGGTCTCCCCTCAGCCTCCGCCACTCCAGAGAAAACAACCCAACTTTGTCCAACCTCCCCTTATAGCACATGCCCTCTAATCCAGGCAGCATCCTGGTGAATCTCTTCTGCAGCCTCTCCAAAGCCCCCACACCCTTCCTGTAACAGGGCGACCAGAACTGCATACAATACTCCAAATGTGGCCTGACCAGAGTTTTATATGACTGCAACGTGACTTCCCGACTTTCACACTCAACACCCCGCCCGATGAGGGCAAGCGTGCCGTACGCCTCCTTCACTGCCCTGTCTACTTGTGTGGCCACTCTCAGGGAGCTGTGGACTTGGACCCCAAGATCCCTCTGTACATCAATACTCCTCAGGGTCCTGCCGTTTACTGTGTACTTTTCTCTTGCATTTGACCTCCCAAAGGGCATCGCCTCACACTTCCCTCGACTAAACTCCATCTGCCATTTCTCTGCCCACATTTCCAACTGATCTCTATCCTGCTGTGACCTTTGACGGCCTTGCTCACTATCCCACTCTGACCTGCTTCCAGTCATCTCCCTGAATTTAACCCCCACATCCATCTGCCTGTTTGCTGGCTCAGCACCAAGACCCTGTCTAGACCGCGGTGCCCACGGTCTAGATGCTGCGGGAGGGGCGGCCTGCTTGATAACGACGTCCACACCTTAACCGGAGCGCAGTTACGGTTACCGCGGGCGAGATTCCCGCGACAACCTGCACCTCCTGCCCTCAGGGGAGGTGGTGTACTTCATCGCCTGCGTCGTAGTCCTGTACAGCATCGAGGACCAAACGCAGCGGCACTACCTCAGGCACACGGACTGCGTCCGCTGGTGAGGGAGGGGCGGGGGGGGGGTGTGCACACGGGGCCATCGGTAGGTCGGTCAGTCCTGGCGAGGACACGCAGGCATCAGTGTCCTGGACGGGGTGGGGTTGGTGGTGGGGGTCATTTTCTGGGAGAACAGGGTGTGGGTCTAATGATTGGGGTGGGGGGAGGGGATAGTTGGTGGTCACATTGGGGAACTGTTGGAGGGGTTGTGGATTGGATTAGGGTCACCAATCGGGAGACTGGAGCATCGGCAGATTGAATGGTTTATTATTGTCACGTGTACAGAGATATAGTGAAAACCTTTCATTGGTCTGTCATGTCGTCCAGACATGCCATACGTCAGTACATTGGGGAAACAGAATGCAGAATATAGTGCTACAGTTACAGAGAAAGTGCAGTGCAGCCAGACAGATAAGGTGCAAGGGCCACGACGAGGTAGATTGTGAGATCGAGAGTTCATCTTTACTGTACAAGAGGTCCATTCAAGAGTCTGATAACAGTGGGGTAGAAGCTGCCCTTGAGCCTGGTGGTACGTGCTTTCAGGCTTTTGTATCTTCTGCCCAATGGGAGAAGAGAGAATGTCCGGGGTGGGAGGGGACTTTGATTATGTCGGCTGCTTTCCCGAGGCAACGGGAAGTGTAGACAGAGTCCATGGAGGGGAGGCTGATTTCCATGATGCGCTGGGCTGTGTCCACAAATCTCTGCAGTTTCTTGCAGTCACGGGCAGAGCAGTTGCCGTAACAAGCCGTGATGCATCCGGATAGGATGCTTTCTATGGTGGATCTGTAAAACATTAGTAAGAGACATGCCAGATTTCCTTAGCCTTCTGAGGAAGTAGGGGCGCTGGTGAGCTTCCTTGGCCGTAGCGTCCACGTGATTGGACCAGGACAAGTTGTTGGTGATATTTCCACCCAGGAACTTGAAGCTCTCAACCATCTCCACCTCAGCACCAGTGATACAGACAGGAGCATGTGCTCCTCCCTGCTTCCTGACATCACTGACCAGCTCTTTTGTTTTGCTGACATTGAGGGAAAGGCTGTTGACTTGATGTAGGTGTCTTTATTATCCAGATGTTCCGGAGCTGAGTGTCAGCCAGGGGAGATGGTCTCCGCTGTGGGAAGGGCCTCGGGGTGGGGTTTGGGATGGTTGGCGGGGGTGGGTGGGGGGGGGATGCGGAGAGGGTTTCTGGCTGGTGAGGGTGGACAGGAAGGGGGTTTGACGGTGATTGGGATGGGAGGGGGAGGGAAGTTGGGGATCGGGCTGATCCTTTGTTTGAGTTTTGACTGGGACCCCCTCCTTGCACACTCACCACCTCTCTCTGTCACATTCCCACCCCCCCCCTCCACCCACCCAGTTTGGCCATCCATCCGGACGGAGTACGGATCGCTTCCGGTCAAGCCGCAGGGGTCGACAAAGACGGCAAGGTGTGGACCCTGATACTGACCTCTGATCTTCCACCTCAGCACTGAGGTGAAAGGTCATACGGAGGGTTGTGAGGGGAGGTGGGGCTGGGGAGGGAGGGGAAGGAATATTGGGGAGGGGGTGGGAGGGAGGGAGGGTGGTGGAGGAAGGGAGGAGAGGGTTGGGGAGGGAGGGGAAGGAATGTTGGGGAGGGGGTGGGAGGGAGGAGAGGATTGGGGGGGGAGTTGGGGAGGGGCCCATTCCTAGTTCTAATGCCGTTCATTGCCGCTCTCGCTCTCTCTGCCTCCCCAGCCCCTGCTGCCGTGCGTCCACATCTGGGACTCGGTCACCCTGCAGACCCTGCAGCACATCGGGATGGGCAGCTTCGAGCGAGGGGTCGGATCCCTCGCCTTCTCTAAGGCTGTGAGTTCTCCCCCTTCCAAACACACTGCCCCATTCACAGTCCCCCTCCCCTCCCCTTCCCTTCCTCACACCCTCTCCATTCGTCCCCCTCCCCTCTCTGTCTCTCTCTCTCCTCTCCCCTACCTTCCCCCGACAAGTCATGTTTCACTGCCAGTCTCAGCCCCCTCCCCACCTACATTCCAGGACTCCGGAGCCTTCCTGTGCATCATCGACGATTCCAACGAGCACCTGATGTCGGTGTGGGACTGTACCCGGGGCACGAGACAGGCCGAGGCCAAGGTGAGTGCGTCTGGGCTGGGGGTGCCAGTGGCAACCACTCCCATTGGGGACGGGCGTGAGTGGTGGGAGGGAGGGGTGATTTCAGGGGGGGTATCAGCGGATGGTTCTATCGGGGTCTGTACCTCCTGTGCGGTCAAAGACTTGTGGACTCATACAGCATGGAAACAGGCCCTTCGGCCCCTCTGGTCCATGCCAGCCATGGTGCCCACCTGAGCTCATCCCATAAGATACAGGAGCAGAATTAGGCCATTCGGCCCATCGAGTCTGCTCCACCATCCAATCATGGCTGGTTTTTTTTTTCAACCCCATTCTCCTGCCTTCTAACCCTGTAACCCTTAACCCCCTTACCAATCATCTGCCCACGTTTGGCCAATGTCCCTCTGAACCTTTCCCGTCCATGTACCTGTCTAAGTGTCTTTTAAATGTCGTAATTGTACCTGCCTCAACCACTCCCTCTGGCAGCTCGTTCCACACACCCAAAGCGTTTTTCCCCCCCCAACCCCCACTCCGTCACTCTTCACAGGGGTAGCGGGAGGTGGAGAGGGGAGAGCGGGAACTGGATGGGAGTTGTAGGACAGTCGGGATGTCATTGAATCAGAATCAGGTTTATTATCACTGACATAGATGACGTGAACTTTGTTGTTTTGTGGCAGCAGTACGGTGCAAGACATAAAATTACTGCAAATTACAGAAGTGAATAAATTAGCGCAAAAAAAGGAGTAACGAGGGAGTGTTCACGGGTTCACGGACCGTTCAGAAATCTGATGGCAGAGGGGAAGAAGCTGTTCCTGAATCGTTGAGTGTGGGTCTTCAGGCTCCTCTACCTCCTCCCCAATGGTAGTAACGAGAAGAGGGTGGTGAGGGTCCTCAGTGATGGATGCTGCTTTCTTGAGGTGCCGTCTCTTGAAGATGTCCTCGATGGTGGGGAGGGTTGTGCCCATGATGGAGCTGGCTGAGTCTACAACCCTCTGCAGCCTCTTGCGATCCTGTGCGTTGGAGCCTCCAGACCAGGTGGTGATGCAACCAGTCATAACGCTCTCTACTGTACATCTGTAGAAATTTGCAAGAGTCTTTGGTGACGTACTGAATCTCCTCAAACTCCTAATGAAATAGAACCGCTGGCATGCCTTCTCTGTGATTGCATCGGTGTGTAGGGCCCAGGATAGATCCTCCGAGATGTTGACGCCCAGGAACTTGAAGCTGCTCACCCTTTCCACCGCTGACCCCTCAATGAGGACTGGTGTGTGTTCTCCCGACTTCCCCTTCCTGAAGTCCCATTCCTTGGTCTTGCTGAGGTTGAGTGCGAGGTTGTTGTTGCGACACCACTCAACCAGCCAATCTATCTCAGTCCTGTACACCTCCTCGTCGCCACCTGAGATTCCGCCAACAACAGTGGTGTCATCTGTGACGGTGGGGTGGGGTACAGTGCTATGTGTACAGTTGCCCCACTGTCCGACTGCCCCACGTTCCTGGGTCCAGGAATACAACTGGGAGCCGGTGGGGGGGGGGGGGGGGGGGGGGGGGGGGGGGGGTGGGGGGGGCGGGTGGCGATGCCTGAAACACAAGAGCAGCGGGGAGGTGTTCAATCCTACCCCGATATTCATCGTGATCTGCAGATCCTCACCGCCCTCGATTTTCCCCCTGATTTTTCAATACGTCTTCTTTCAACACCCCCAGTGATCCAGCCCCTACAGCTCTCCATCCCTGTCCCCCAGAGAAATAGTCACAGACGCATGGAACAGAAACAGGCCCTTTGGCCCAACTTGTTTATGCTGACTGTGGTGCTTTCTCGACACTAATCCTATTTGCTGCATGAGGTGTGTACCCCTTTCCTATCCATGTACCTGTCCAAATGTCTTGTAAACATGTAATTTTACCCAGCTTTTTTTTTCCACTGTAATTGTACCACTTCCTCTGGCAGCTCGTTCCATACACCCAACACCCTCTGTGTGGAAAAACTTGCCCCTCAGCTCCCCTTTAAACTTCTCCCCTCTCACTTGAAATCTGTGCCCTCTTACCCTGGGAAGAGGACTCTCTGTACCTTATCTCCACCCCTCGTTATTTTATAAACCTCTATAAGGTTACCCCTCAGCCTCCTACACTCCAGTGAGAACAAACCCAGCCTGTCCAATCTCTCCTTATAATGACACCCCTCCATTCCAGGCAACGTCCTGGTGAATCTCTTCTGCACTCTCTTCACTGCTGCCACATCCTTCCTGTAGTGTGTGTGAGGATATTGAGTGTACCGTCCGAGAGCTCGAACCTCAAGACTTTGAGTTCTATCTGGTATAAGTATCTATGAGTACCCTCACTGTAGGGAGATTATCCTGTATCAACCTACACTTCAAGGACTAGTTTACTTCGGTCTCTACGGAAAGGTCCAGCTGTCAATAATCACTATCCCGAGCAGTGGGTCCCTCCTCCCAACCAAGGGGAAGATGCTTCCAGCTAACAAAGCAGTTTAAACACAGTTTATAAGATAAGATATCTTTAGTAGTCACGTGTACATCAAAACACACGTTGAAATGCATCTTCTGCGTAGAGTGTTCTGGGGGCAGCCCACAAGTGTCGCCACGCTTCTGGTGCCAACATAGCATGCCCACAACTTCCTAACCCGTACGTCTTTGGAATGTGGGAGGAAACCGGAGCACCCGGAGGAAACCCAAGCAGACACGGGGAGAACGTACAAACTCCTTACAGACAGCGGCCGGAATTGAACCCCGGTCGCTGGTGCTGTAAAGCGTTACACTGACTGCTACACTTTCTTAACAACAACTTGTAACTTCCAAAGGATTTCCAAACACAAGTACAGTTCTTACAGGCTAAAAAGTCAGACCGACAAGTTGCAGACAAACGACTCGTCCGTCGCAAAAACCAAAGGCTGAGGAATGAATTCCAGGTCTTCTTTCTGTCACCCCTTCTCTCTGTCACTCCCCCTTCCCGACTGCTTTCTGACATTTATACTGAGTTGACATCATCGGCCTGTGATGTTTTTTCAACCACAGGTGCCTGGAGGGTTTAAGTTCTGTTTATGCGAAGAGGCTGAGCAGGAAATGTTGGTTCCAAGTTTAACTCGGCACACAACAGACATCTTGAGCCTTGGACAACTCCTGCTGCTTTTGCAAAACGGAATTCAGCTTAATGAGCAACCACTTCTTGACCTTTGGACGGGTCATGCTGCTGTGCTAAAAAGCTGACGTTAGCAACAGGCCTTTTTCTTTTTGGGGCCTAGAGAGTGAATACCCATCACGTGTGGAGACCAGACGGTACACGGTACTCCAAGTGAAGCCTAACCAGGGCCTCGGCCTGTGAATAACAAGTCTTGAATGTGAAGCCTCGCCTTGTCAACAGTCTGTCGTCACTCAAGGAATAGCAGAAATCAGACGAAACTCTGGGGGTTTCCGATTAAAATAGAGTCTTGGATCTGTACAGCACTGCAGGAGGCCCTTTGACCCGTTGTGCTCACCCTGACCACCGAGTATCTATCTCTGCTATGAGGGGGAGGCTCCTTTCCAGGGACAGGAGGATGGGAGTGAAGGCAGGAAGAGCCAGAGGGGAAGCGTTTTGCGTTCGGGAGCTTCCAAAGAGGAAGATTGGGGAGCTAGCGGGGGTGGTTGGATTGAGTGGGAGTGCGCAGAGGGTGACCGTCTCCTGTCCGGCCTACAGACCACCAATGAGGCAGTGCTGGAAGTGGAGTTCAACCCGGCAGACTCCTCCTGCATCGTGTCCTGCGGCAAGTCCCACGTCTACTTCTGGACGTGGAGTGGCTCCAGTCTCACCAAGAAGCAGGGGATCTTTGGGGTGAGTGGGGTGGGGTTGGGGGTGGGGGGTGGTGTACTGGACTGGGGTTGAGGGGAGAGCGTCCGCACTGGTATTGGTTTATTATTGTCACTTGTACAGAGGTACAGTGAAAAACTTGTCTTGCATACCGATCGTACAGGTGCAGTTACATTGGGTTAGTACAGAGTGCATTGAGGTAGTACAGGTAAGAACAATAACAGAGTACAGAGTAAAGTGTCACAGCTACAGGGAAGTGCATTGCAGGTAGACAATAAGTATAAGGTCATAACAAGGTAGATTGTGAGGTCAAGAGTCCATCTCAACGTATAAGGGAACCGTTCAATAGTCTTATCACAGTGGGGTAGAAGCTGTCCTTGAGCCTGGTGGTACGTGCCCTCAGGCTCCTGTATCTTCCGCCTGATGGGAGAGGAGAGAAGAGAGAATGTCCTGGGTTGGTGGGACCTTTGATTATGTTGGCTGCTTCACCAAGGCAGCGAGAGGTATAGACAGAGTCCATGGAGGGGAGGCTGGTGTCCGTGATGCACTGGGCTGTGTCCACAACTCTTTGCAGTTTCTTGCGGTCCTGGGCAGAGCAGTTGCCGTACCAAGCCGTGATGCATCCAGATAGGATGCTTTCTATGGTGCATCAATAAAAGTTGGTGAGGTTCAAAGGGGACATGGCAAATTTCTTTAGCCTCATGAGGAAGTAGAGGTGCTGGTGAGCTTTCTTGGGCAGAGGGAAGGATGCTGTTTGGTTCAGGAGAAGGGTGGGGTTGTTGTCAATTAATACAGCGCATGTTACTACACTCCAGATGTGGGGCCGCAGATGCTGGGATCTCAACCGACACACAACCTCAACGGGTCGAGCAGCAACTGGTGGGGGGGGGGGGGGAAAGAATTGTTCCTCTAGCAGATTGTTGGTTACACCAGACAATATCTTTTACCTAACAACTAGACTTCATTAATCAGGATTGATTCAAATAACTCAAGGATTCCGTACGTAGCTTCAAATTAGACCCATTAACTCTTTAGTTATACACCTCTTTACTTTCACAGCTTCCAAAACCCACTGTATTCAGATACCGCCTACTCTTGATGAAGCTGGCCTGGGTCTGATCTTGGCCAGTTCTCTGACCGTGGGTCTTCAGCGGTCACTGATGCTGGTCATCTAATGAGGCTCCTCTTCATATACTTCTTCCCATACCTCCCAAACATTGCTTTGTTTTTTATTTCCTTTGTACAGCCTTAATTCCAATCCTTATCCACTCAAGCTTGTCTTTCCTTAACTTCACACTGCTGATGGTGCCGTCCTACGATTAGTTCAACCATTTTGGTTCCCAGGTTATGAGTCTATCAAATGTCCTCAGAAACTTCAGGATGGCAGGTCCCAAACGCCTTCATCTGCTTGTCCTGTCTCACGGTGGGATGTCTTCAGGGATGTTCTCAGTTGAGACTGACCAGGTATTGATTACATGAGCAACATGCAAAATGCTGGAGAAACTCAGCGGGTCAGGCAGCCTCAGTATAGGGAGATGTACGATCGATGTTTTGGGTCGAAATCCTTCAACTGGACTGGGACCGATAGGTCTCAACCTGCAATGTCGACTGTCCATTTCCCTCCACAGACGCTGCCTGACCTGCTGAGTTCCTGCAGTGCTTTCTGCCTGTTGCTCTAGGTTCCAACACCTGCAGTCTCCTGTGTTTCCGTGTCGATTACGTGACCTTCCTTCACTATGCCCCCATGTTCTGTGGTTTCCCACATCTCCTCCTGGGCGGCGGAGTGCTCTCCCATAGCCCGATGGGATACTTGACATCATTCTGGCTGCTATGGGGGCAAACTGTCTCTCCGTCTCCCCACCACTCACTGGGCAGGGTGAACCTAAGGCAGGTTCTCTCGTGCTCTGTGACTGTTCCCCTGACAGGAAAAGCCCCTCTGTGTGGGGGTTCTGCTTGTCTTGTGATGCCTCATGGTGGAATTGGACCCCCTCCCCTCCCCTCCTCTTCTCGGTGTGGGGGAGATGTTCCTTGATGCAAGAGACTGCAGATGCTGGAATCTGGAGCAAAAAAGAAACCGGGTGAAGGGTCTCGATCAGAAACATCAACTGTCTGAGGTCAAAGTCGAGTTTATTGTCGGATGCACGTCCATGTGTGCACAGGTGCAATGAAAAACTTACTTGCAGCAGCATCACAGGCACATGGCATCAGATAAGCAGCATTCACAAGAAACACATAAATAAAACAATTTTTACAAGAAAGAACACAATTAGAACAAAAAATACAAAGTCCGTTGTAGTGCAAAGAGATCCCAGTGTTGTTGTACTGAGGTGGTGATCAGGGTTGTGCCATCTGGTTCAAGAACCGAATGGTTGAAGGGAAGTAGCTGTTCCTGAACCTGGTGGTGTGGGGACTTCAGGCTTCTGTACCTCCTGCCCGATGGGAGCTGTGAGAAGATGGCACGGCCCGGATGGTGGGGATCTTTGATGATGGACATTGCCTTCTTGAGGCAGCGCCTCCTGTAGATACTCCGGATGGTGGGGAGGGATGTGCCCGTGGTGTATTGGGCAGAGTCCACCACTCTCTGCAGCTTCTTGCGTCCATTTCCCTCCACGGACGCTGGCCGACCTGCCGAGTCCCTCGCGCAGCTTTCTCGCTTGCTGTTGGCCGATGCCACAAGGAGGTCCTGAATCTGCCTCCTGCCTCCATTTGTGCAGAAGTACAAGAAGCCAAAGTTTATCCAGTGCTTCGTGTTCCTGCGGAGCGGGGAGGTGCTGACCGGCGACTCCGAGGGCAACATCCTGGTCTGGGGCAAAGCAGCGGCCGATACCAAGACGCTGGGCAAGGGGGCAAAAGGTAACTGGCTGAGCACCCACTGTGCGGGACGGAGAGGGATGGTGAGGAGGGAGTGTGGGAGGGGCGGGGAATGAGGTGGGAGGGAGGGAATGAGGGAGGAGGGAATGAGGGAGGAGAGAATGAGGAAGGAATGGGGGAAGGGGATGCAGGGGAGGTAGGTGTGGAGGGAGGGTGAGGGGTGGAGGGGGAGGAGGAGGACTGTGGGAGGGGGGAATGAGGGGAGAGGGAGGGGGGAATAAGGAGATGCAGTGGAGATAGATGTGCAGAAAGGGATGAGAGGTGGTGTATGAAGAGGAGCACTGCGGGAGGGACGGTGAGGAGGGAGCGCCGTGCCACGGGAAGGGCGGAGAGGAGGGAGCACCGCACTGCGGGAGGGACGGTGAGGAGGGAGCGCCGTGCCGCGGGAGGGGCGGTGAGGAGGGAGTGCCGTGCCGCGGGAGGGGCGGTGAGGAGGGAGTGCCGTGCCGCGGGAGGGGCGGTGAGGAGGGAGTGCCGTGCCGCGGGAGGGGCGGTGAGGAGGGAGCGCTGTGCCGCGGGAGGGGCGGTGAGGAGGGAGCACCGCACTGCAGGAGGGGCGGTGAGGAGGGAGCGCTGTGCCGCGGGAGGGGCGGTGAGGAGGGAGCGCCGTGCCGCGGGAAGGGCGGAAAGGAGGGAGCACCGCACTGCAGGAGGGGCGGTGAGGAGGGAGTGCTGTGCCGCGGGAGGGGTGGGGCTCTCCCTCTGACTGTCGCTGCTCCCCCCCCCCCGCAGAGACCTATCAGATCGCCCGTCAGGTGAGAGCTCACGAGGGCAGCATCTTTACCCTGTGCGTCGGCAGGGACGGGGGGCTGCTCAGCGGTGGCGGCAAGGACAGGAAGGTCATCCTGTGGGGAGCTGACCTCACCCCCGAGAGGGAGACCGAGGTGAGGACGTGGGTGAGGGAGCTGGTGGGGGGGGAGCAGGGGAGCAGGGGAAAATGAGAGGGAGGTATGGGCAGAATGAGGGAGGGGGAGGGGATACATTGGAAGTAAAGGTGTGGGGACGGAGGGTGAGGGGTGGTGTGGAAGGAGGGGAATGCAGAGGGAGGGAGATGTTGGGAGGAGGGGTGTGTGGGGAGGAGGGGTGTGTGGGGAGGAGGGGTGTGGGGAAGGGGAGGGGTGTGTTGGGAGGTGTGCTAAGGGAAGGGGTGCTGGGGAGGAGGGTTGCTGGGGGAAGGGGAGGGTCTGTGGGGAGGAGTGTGAGGGGGGAGGGGTGTGGGGGGAGGAGGGGTGCTGGGGGAAGGGGGAGGTGTGTTCCACATGGTGACACGCTGTCCGTGTTTCAGATCCCTGAGCGGTACGGGGCAGTGCGGACACTACTGGAGGGTCCAGCCGAGGAGCTGCTGATCGGGACCACAAGGAACGCCATCCTGAGGGGCAGTCTGAGCCAACCCTTCACCCCCATCGTGCAGGTCAGTGTGGGGGTCGGGAGGGGGAGGTCTGTCACCCATGGGTGGGGCTGTGCGGGAGGGGATATTCCCTCACTGACCCCCACCCCACCAGCCACAGGCAAGGTCACGGACGACTGGCGAGCAGGCAGTGTTTATTTTGTTCAAGAAGGGAAATAGGGATAATCCAGGGAATTATAGGCCAGTGGGTCTCGCGTCAGTGGTAGGGAAGTCACTGGAGAGGATTCTTAGGGATCGCATTTGGGAAAACCTGGCCTGACTGGGGACAGTCATGGCTTTGTGTAGGGCAAGTCGCGTCTTCGTCACACCACTGAGTCATCAAGGTGGTGAAGAGTGTGGGGGCTTTGGAGAGGGTGCAGAAGAGGTTCACCAGGATGCTGCCTGGATTAGAGGGCATGAGCTATAAGGAGAGGTTGGACAGACTTGGGTTGTTTTCTCTGGAGCTGAGGGGAGACCTGATAAAGGTTTATAAAATTATGAGAGGTGTAGATAGTCCGAATCTTTTCCCCAGGGTCGCAATGTGTAACACTATAGGACATGCATTTAAGGTGAGAGGGGGAAAGTTTAAAGATGTGTGGGGCAGGTTTGTTTTTTACACAGAGAGTGGTGGGTGCCTGGAACGTATTGCCAGGGGTGGGGGTGGAGGCAGGTACGATAGAGGGGTTTAAGAGGCTGTGAGACAGACACATGGATGTGCAGGTACTGGAGGGATGGGGACCATGTGCAGGCAGAAGGGATTTGGTTTAATTCTGCATCATGGTGGGCCGAAGGGCCTGTTCCCGTGCTGTACTGTTCTGTGTTCTGTGTTCTCGGTGTCCGCAGGGTCACACGGACGAGCTGTGGGGATTGGCCACTCACCCGTTCCATGACCTGTTCCTGACCTGTGCGCACGACAGGCAGGTGTGTGTGTGGGACCAGGAGCAGCACACGCTGGCATGGAGCAAGATGCTGGAGGTGAGTGAACACCCCCCACCCTGCCCCAGAGTGTGGGGGCTTCATCACACATACTGCACCCCTCCCCGTCTCTGTGACCCCCGCCGGCCCCCGCACCGCTCCCCGTCTCATGAACCCTGACCCCCTGCTCAACTCCCGGATGGGGCTGCAGACTCTGGGAAGCCTGCTGGCTGTTTCCACTCCCTTCTAGGCGCTACATAAATGCACATCATTGTTCCCCCTCGGGAGTGAGGAGACAGTTCCCTGCTCAAACCACCACTCCCATCAGCGGTTTCCGGGCAAATGTGCGTGTGTACTGAACCACGGCCCCTCCCACGCTCCCTCCCTGGGGCTGGTCTCCGGACCCTGCACCTGTCCCATGCCTGGTCAGGAGTGACCGATCCCACTGGCCAGATCCAGCTCACCTGCTCCCTCTGGTGGCCGAGCCCTGCAGCCCGGCGCTGGGCTGGGGGTCATGTCCCAGCTGCCACTGAGGTCCAGAGGATGGAGTTCCCTCCCTTCCACACTCCCGGACCAGTGCCTGCCCTCTCCCCCGGGAAGGGTGTGGGGTCAGGCCACCTCTCCGGAGATCCGAGCCTCTGCGGGAGGGACGGCAGGGAGGGAGTTGTCCTCTCTGTCATTCAAGGTCAAGTTCATTATCATGGGCATTCATACCCAGGGTACAAATGCCATGAAAATTAGCTTTCTGCAGCACCAGTACATTTAAAAACATAAATTACATAAACAACATAAATTATGTGCAACTTACATGGCAGAATACACAAAAATAAAGATAACGGTCCTTCCACAGGGGACTGGGCTGTGTGCCGATTTTCACTGCAGTGGGACAGTGGTGATTGTTGGACTCCAGAACGGCAGGTAACTATAACCTCCGCCCGCGTCCCGCCAGGAATTCGGGGGCCCCCCGTTGCAGCATCCCACTGTTTGTGGATCCTCCCCCCCCCCCCCCCCCCCACGCTAACAGACTTGG